>NC_025704.1:2649142-2663537 GCF_000633955.1 Camelina sativa | reverse complement strand
ATTACGTACCAATTTATACATTCAATTGTAGTGTTGACCTCACATGGAATTTATTGTTTATAGTACATTTGGTAGGCGTAAGTCAATTTATAGTCCATTTTAAAGAAAATACTTCTTCAGAAACAATCATGGGTTCGAACCATCCCATATTTTAAAAACCAATTAATACACACCAGTATTTAAACTAATCACTAAAAGGTTTGACAAAAACAAATCACTACAAATACGTACTTTTTGGGGTCCTCTTTTCATTTGATGTAGTAAAATGAAAGGCTTATAGCAATCAAATAGTTAGGTTTAGTTTTTTTTTCCCCTTCTTTGTCATGGATTCAGAAATTGTAAGATCTCTAACGGTTGATTCTTGTCGATCGGGATAAATACAAATTCCAAAATTAGCTTTCACATTATTATGACGAAAGGAGCAAAACTAGATACAAGGACAATCCATTGGATCTAGTACCTATATCTAAGTTCCTAGTAAATCTTTTCGTGTGGCGTCAAATTTAATTGACGGAAGCTATCTGTAGAGGCCACTCTATGTGCTTCACTATCGTATTAATTAATTATTATGCATCGATTATGTAATGTTATAACACGGTTGAGATTGCATGAAAAGAATGTGAGGTCAGATTAACCCATATTGTCAAAACATATACGTAATAATTACGAAGATGTGATGATAATAAGTACAAGAAAATCCGTAACGAAAGCTAAATAAATCTCAAAACTAACCAAAAAAAGAAAAATAAGATAAAAGCTTTGGAGTACAAAACATATTTGGCAGGAAGAAAGCATCCAAAACCAGCTTTTTAGGAAGTTCCCCGTCTCGTAGGTAACATGAGATTCAACTAAAGCCTCACAATAGTTTCCTACAGTTTCCAAACACACAATATTAACGTATATAAAACATTAATGTCCTTTTTATTTTATCTTCTTTTGCTGTCTTTCATGAGGGCTAATCTGATAAGCTAATAAGGTTAAGAAAATTTAATGCTAAAAGTTTTGTAGTGGGGGAAAAAAAAATAAAAAATCACTATTGTTGATACTCTTTAATTTCTCCAATGTCAACACAATTATAATATGGATAAATACGTACGTATATATATCTCTACATAATAGATTGTATATTTGTAATTGGCCGGACACGTCTACGGTTGATTTATGCAATGATGATTTTGTATAGAGGAATTTGGACATGCATGTCTCATTTACTTTGAAATTAGAAATTAAATAGCATATAGCATTTTGTTTTCAACATAATTATAGGAAGAAAAAAAAAACGATACATGAACTACCATTTTTATTAAGTACCGGAAAATTTTCAAACAAATTCAACCTTTCCTTTTTAAGTTAAATATTTCTGTAGATATTGATTAAATATTCTTTATAATATAGCAAATCCCCTAGTAGTGGCAGAGTTGGGTTTGACATGCTCTCATTATTACATCTAAAGAGGAATTGGTTCCGTTCGCCAACAATATTTTCATTATTTACTTTTAAATTATTGTGTTATGTTTCAATTTCATGCAATGAAAAGTCAGATGATTTCCGTATCTTTATTACAGGTGAAATTATGAAAGAAACCAATGCATAAATGTCACATAATCGAGATAATCTGAAAATGATTCCATGTTAATTGGTACATTTCTAATCACGAATTATGTCGTTCCAAAAGAGGAACCGAGACAATAATTGATTACTACAACTGCTTAAATATTCAACTTACGAGAAAACATGTAATATATATTATGATATTCGTATGTCCCCACCACGTGTACGGTCAGGATGTTAGGAAGCTTCATACTTAGCTGGAAACATCGTGTCCGCAAACTATCGCTATTACTCGTCAAGTGATTATACTCAGCGGCTCAGCGCTACGAATATGATGAATTTATCTTAATATTTTGAAATGTAAAACACACAAAACGTATATACGCATGATGATCATAGTGTAATCTTTATAATAGACGTTAGAAACTGTGCATGGTTTTAGTCATTAGGAATATTGAAGCCAGATTTAATCATGTCGCTTTGTTTTTAGTCATGATGTTTTGTTAGACAAATTCAAGCTGTTTTTAAATTGATTTCCAAATTTAAGACCGAATTCCGTACATTTTTGGAGATCCGAGTCTAAACGGTTGATGATACTAAAACAGAGAAAAAAAACCGTTTATCCCAAAAATATTGAACTCGAGGTATAATGTCCACCAACGTAACTTGAAGTGCTAACCAGTAATCCATCGCTCATTCGGTACAAAACGTTGAGAAATTGTAATTGGTTTTACTCTCAATGCAAACCTAGCTAGCTCAAATCAATATTTAACGAAAATATAAATAATGTCAATATTTAATTAGAGTTAACTGCAAATCGTTTTAATGCTTATAAATAATAAGTTTGGTATCATTGTATCTCAATTTTAAAAATTCTTTCAGTTTTACAAAAAAAAAATACTATTTTAAGATTTTATTTTTGTTCCACATAATATCGTTTTTTACTTTCAGTACAATTTTAAAGACTAATCCTTTAATTTATTTATATTATTTTACTTTATTTATTAGGAAAAAAGTTTTTTTTTTGTGTATTTATAAAGGACATTGTATAAATTTTGTTAAAAAATGTTATGCAATATATTTAAATAATGTTTCTTACGAAACAGAAGGATGTTACTATTAACGTCATTAAGATGTTTTTATTAATACTTTTATAAAAAAACTGCTAATTAACATCAATAAGATGTTTTATTAATACTTTGGAAAAAAACTGCTAATTAACATCAACTAAATGGTATCGTAATCCGTTATCCTAGTCCTCATAACAAGAGATGTACACGGACTAGAAAAAACCACTTGACGATTCAAGAAAACAAAAAAAATTACAATATGAAAAGTTGAACATTAGGGTATTATCGTAATTGGAGTTGAGCCACTCATAAATGCGACTATATAAAGAAGGTTGAAGAAGCAGCTTAGAAAGGGTGTCACAAGTTTCAAGCTTTAACATCGTCTCTACCATAAAAACAAACCTCTTTCAAACAGTGGAACACACTTTTTATCTTTTAGTTCCCCAAAGGTATCGATTCTATCCATCTTCTTATAGTCATTCCTGTTTTCTTGTATCTATTTATATCTCTTATCTATTCCTGTAATTGGTATCAAATGTTCATTTTGTTTTATATATGTTCCATTCAAATATATGATATTGAACGTAAATAAATTTGTTAATATGGATTATGATTTATGGTTTGTCGTCGGCAGTTCTAGGAAACGCCATAATGTCAATGGAAAAGCCACCGTTGGCCACCGGTTTAGCACGAACACGATCGGAGCAGCTATATGAGTCGGTGGCCGCAGCCATCAAATCACCTCACGGCTCCATGGACGCTAACGGTATCCCTGCAACGGCTCCAGCAGCCGTTGGAGGAGGAGGGACGTTATCGAGGAAATCAAGCAGGAGGCTGATGATGGGGGCGTCTCCAGGGAGGAGTGGCGGAGCCGGAACACACATAAGGAAGTCTAGGAGCGCTCAGCTAAAGCTCGAGCTAGAGGAAGTGAGCAGCGGTGCGGCTCTGAGCCGTGCTTCTAGCGCATCCCTGGGGCTTTCGTTTTCGTTCACCGGGTTCGCTATGCCGCCGGAGGAAATCTCCGACTCGAAACCGTTCAGCGACGACGAGATGATACGTAAGTCGTGTGAACTCATCCTAAGGATACTTTCGTCATTTTAAGTTACGATGTTCCCATACTTAGAGGGTAGTATGGTCATTAAGACGTGCAAAAAATTAAATGATATGATAACAACGGATACATGATTGGTGTGCGTCGCTTTGCCTTTTTTGCATGAGAGAGTTGGGATAAATTATTTAACAGAGAGATACAAAACAAACAAAGCAATTGAGCCTTCTAATTTACTCCACGTGTTATCTTTCTCGTGCAAAAAGAAACTCCCACCACTTAATTTTCTTTTCACTTTTCTTTTTCTTTTCAATTGCAAATTCAGTGGTGCTGCAATTAATATAATATTTATATTTATATAGGCAAACTTTTAATATGTAATGAGAAAAGCATTAATATCTTTGATTGTATTAAATATTTTATTTGGTCAATCCCAGTGGTTTAAAGTGATACTAGTATTTGTTTAACTTACTTTTAATTCTATATATATATACCACACATGACATAAACTCGAGAGTGCAAAACTATTCTTTGAATCTTATGATGTTGGCCCCATATTCAAAAAAACTATAGATAAATTAAGTGCTTCCAAATGCCCGATATTGTTTTTAAAGAAATAGTACTAATTGTTTTTTGTTAAAGATGCATCATGCCTACGGCCACTTACAAAACGGATGTTTAAAGTTAATATTGTACTTTTGTTTGTTTTCTTATACATATTTATGTTGATATTTTGTCAATCTGAGCATTTGTTTTAATAAAAGTCAATTTGTCACCATTAGTGATTGTCATAAAAATCAAAGTTGTACTATTTGTTTTGATAACCATCAGTCAATCATAGTTTGTACACTAATCTGCATTATTCTCTCACTTGATGATACAATTGTTTGTATTAAGTACATACTAATATACTTATATAGGTAGAAACTTACATAACTAAATAAATTAAGACGTCCTTAGCGAAAAAAGGAACAAAACAGAAACTAGTGATATGTAAACGTCACGTAGTGATTGATTCACCAACTTAACAGCTTTGGACTCATTAAGTAGGTTAAAAATTGGTGAGAACAAGTCAATGTATCTCTTACTAATTAGTCAAAATTGTGGGTCCTGATTTTGGAGTTATTAGCGATTGGTCTGTTGTATAATCTGCAAATGATGTACCTCCAAAGTCCAAATCTTACGTGTACGTAAAAGACGTTTAGTAGGCTGACAAAGATTGGCCAACATATAGTTTACACATCGTATATTATAAGCTCACTTACCATATAGTGCTTTGGTGTTAACATTCGTTCACCTTCTTTTGAGTCACTGGCTCTTTTTTTTTTAATATAATTTACTGAGCAACGATGAATCAACGGTATAACTTAACTGTTTCAGCGGAAGATATTGAAGCGGGAAAGAAGAAGCCTAAGTTTCAAGCAGAACCAACATTACCCATCTTTCTTAAGGTAAATATACTTGTATATCCAAAGCAGAGGAAGAAAAGAGAAAAAGAAAAACAAATGGGGTTGTTACAAAGAGAGATGTTAGAAATTTGGATTGAAGTAGTTAGTGGTTTTTGCGTATGGGATTGATCTCTTTTGGTACTGATCTTCTCTGTTTGCACAGGCACTGAGACGAGATCAAAAGAATAGCACACATTTGTCTTTCATTCTCTGTATCTACTTTCACATTTGTCTTACATGAAATTTGTGTACAAGACTTCACATATCCATAGTTTTAAGATTAGACAAAGGGGGGAAGAAGTGAAAATGTTTAATAAGATTTTTCAAAATAGCTAGTTTTCATTTAACGTGTGAGGTAATCTCAAGACTTAGTGTTGTTCTTTTTCTTTTTTTTTGGTGTGAAATTGATGTAGTTCAAGGAAGTTACGTACAAAGTGGTAATAAAGAAAATGACTTCATCTGTGGAGAAAGAGATATTAACTGGGATAACTGGGAGTGTGAATCCTGGTGAAGTTCTTGCTCTCATGGGACCTTCAGGGAGTGGCAAAACAACTCTTCTTAGCTTACTCGCTGGTCGAATCTCTCAATCCGCTACGGGAGGCTCTGTTACTTACAACGACAAGCCTTACTCTAAATTCTTGAAAAGCAGGTATTATCTTTTTGCCCTAAAACTCTCACACTCCGTTGTAAGAGTACACATGGAGAGTACTTAACAATTGGTTCTTGGTTTGGTTGGTAGGATTGGGTTTGTGACTCAAGATGATGTTCTGTTTCCTCATCTTACCGTGAAAGAAACGCTAACCTACGCTGCTCGTTTGCGGTTATCCAAGACTCTAACGAGAGAGCAGAAAGAGCAACGAGCTTTAGATGTTATCCACGAGTTGGGTTTGGAGAGGTATGTTGAATCTTTAATTAGGTTACAACATAACAACATAACAACAAATTAAACGCGGTCTTTATTTTAATAACTTGCATGGTTGTAGGTGCCAAGACACTATGATTGGAGGAGCATTCGTGCGTGGTGTATCAGGTGGAGAGAGGAAAAGAGTTTCTATTGGAAACGAAATTATCATTAATCCTTCTCTGTTACTTCTCGATGAACCAACCTCTGGTTTAGATTCCACTACTGCTCTTAGAACCATTCAGATGCTCCACGACATCTCCGATGTTTGTTTGCTATCTTTGTTACTTCAGACGATTTGTATTATTTGCTTTGATTTTGTTCTGAATATCTTGAGGAAAATGTGTTGGGAACAGGCGGGGAAAACAGTGATAACAACGATACATCAGCCCTCGAGTAGGCTCTTCCATAGATTTGACAAGTTGATTCTACTAGGAAGAGGAAGTCTTCTCTACTTTGGAAAATCATCAGAAGCTTTGGAGTACTTCTCTTCCATTGGATGCTCTCCTCTTATCGCCATGAACCCTGCAGAGTTTTTGCTCGATCTAGCCAACGGTAACATCAATGATATCTCTGTGCCTTCTGAGTTAGATGATAGAGTTCAAGTTGGTAATTCAGGCAGAGAAACACAAACTGGCAAGCCTTCTCCTGCTGCTGTTCATGAGGTTATTATAGAAACAACAACATTTCTAGCATATTAAGATTACCTGAAACCGTACTGAGTTCTAATATATGTCGAAAAATTGTAAGCAGTATCTTGTGGAGGCATATGAGACACGGGTTGCAGAACAGGAGAAGAAGAAACTAATGGATCCTGTGCCACTAGACGAAGAAGCTAAGGCCAAAAGTTTGCGTCTTAAGCGCGAATGGGGAGCTGGCTGGTGGGAGCAATATTGCATACTGTTCTGCAGAGGGCTCAAAGAACGGCGACACGAGTACTTCAGCTGGTTGCGTGTTACACAAGTTCTTTCCACAGCTGTCATTTTAGGGCTTCTCTGGTGGCAGTCAGACATGCGGACTCCAAGAGGCCTACAAGATCAGGTATGTTGTTGGTTTGAGAAAACTAAGGTTTCGGGTTGGTTTTTACGAAGATGAAACTCTTATGCTTCTTGTTCTTCTTGCAGGCCGGTTTGCTCTTCTTCATAGCTGTTTTTTGGGGATTCTTTCCTGTTTTCACAGCAATATTTGCGTTTCCGCAAGAGCGAGCGATGTTGAATAAGGAGAGAGCAGCGGATATGTATAAACTAAGCGCATATTTCCTAGCTCGAACCACAAGTGATCTCCCTCTCGACTTTATTCTACCTTCTCTCTTCCTTCTCGTCGTCTATTTCATGACAGGTCTTCGCGTCAGCCCATATCCCTTCTTCTTGAGCATGCTCACAGTGTTCCTTTGCATCATTGCGGCTCAGGTACATTCAGATCGAAAAAATTATTAAAAACACTAAATAACGAGTAGAGTATAATCAAAATGCTGATTTTGATTGTGTTTTCTCTTTGTTAGGGACTCGGACTTGCTATTGGTGCCGTTTTAATGGACTTAAAGAAGGCTACGACTTTGGCTTCAGTAACAGTCATGACATTCATGCTCGCAGGAGGATTCTTTGTCAAGGCAAGTCCTCTGTTTTTAACTTCCTCTGTTTCTTGATTTCCTCTGTTTTATTGATATCCTTGTCTCTTTTCACAGAAAGTGCCGGTTTTCATCTCGTGGATACGTTATCTATCTTTCAATTACCACACCTACAAGCTTCTTCTAAAAGTTCAATATCAGGACTTAGCTGAATCCATCAACGGGATGAGAATAGACAGTGGACTAACTGAAGTAGTTGCACTCATTGTCATGGTTTTCGGTTATCGCCTCCTCGCTTATCTATCTTTAAGGCAGATGAAGATCGCAACATAACTCATTTTCCACACGAAGAAATAACATAGAAGAAGCACTAAGACCATAAATAGTGCGTCAGATCCTGATGATCTTGACACGACCAATCTTTGACAACGATTAAGAGATTGGTCCTAAGATTATTCCTGCTTAGTTACGAAATTTACAAAAAGTGTTAATGAGTTTGATAATATGATTGGGTGGTGATTGGAGAAGCTATCGACCTATTTTAGTTTGTATTAGTAGATCAAATCTAACAATGGTTCATGTCTATTAACCAGAAGAACCTTATGGTTTGATCAGACCTTCTTACGTATCAATCCAGTTACTCTTAATCACTGATGGTTGCTACGGCTTTACTTGTGTGAGTCTTCTTCACTAGAGTTGTTGTATACTTGTATATTTGATCAAATCATTAATGTCAAACGTAATATTCGGTAATTAAAGAATAAATCATTGCTAAGACATAATATTCTGAAATTATAAGCTTAATTGATAAAGGCCCATTAAAAATCCGCCAAACGAGTTTCGTTATAAATAGTAGCTTTAGGGCTCATAGTTGATTTTTTTTCCCTAGGTTTTCTTCTTCGTTTCCTTGGTTCCCAAGCTTTAGGTTACCAAGTTGCGGCGGAGCTATTCCCTCCCCGCTGAGTTACGGTGTTTCTAGTTTCTGTCTCAAATCATGTTGTCCAATTCAAATCAAGGTCACGCGGATCTCCGGCGGCGGGTCATGTCAAATAATGTGAGTGATGCAAGATTCAGGAGCTTAGGTCCTAACGCTTCAGCTAATCTTCAAGTTCCTCAACCTAATTATGGGATGATGCAACCTGCACCACATGGACCACGTAATGGTTTCGCATCGCGTAGAATGTTTTCAAATAGATTTCCGCCGAGTGTGGCAATCAGTGAGCCACCTCTAGAAATCAGAAGACTTGTCGAGGATACTGCACTTTTGATTTCCAAGAACGGGTTGGAGATTGAGAGAAAAGTCATGGCTCTTAATATAAATGATGCAAGATTCAACTTTATGTGGAGCTCAGACCCTTATCATGCCTTTTACCATCTCAAGCTTACAAACTACCGTGCTCAGAATCAAGGTGAAGCTCAGGTTAACCAATATGATGCTCTAGCTAGTCACGAGCGTGTTGTAGGTGAAGCACAACTCCATCTTGAGCGTCCTCAACACCTTTCAACACAAATGCAGCCTGGTATGCTTGTGCACCCTCCTCCACTGATACCTCAGTTTGCTCAGTTTCAAGTTTCTCTACCACCAGCTATGCCAGCTAGAATGTGTCCTCCTCGACCACTGCCTCTACATGACGAGTCAGCACTTGCTCTAGAAGTCAAAGAAGACATCTTCTCTTTAGAGTCTTTTTGTTTGTTTCGTCTAACTTGACTTTGTATCTAATTAAGCACTCATACTTAAGAGAATTAGAGTTTAGAGACATGTCTTTGCTGAGAAAGTTATGAAATAGTGCAAAAAGTTTAAGAAAGAACGGTCCACAAAAACTGTATTAAAATATTGAGAGTAAAAATCTTTTAAATAAAACTTTTATGATTTAGTAAATTTTAAAATTGTATATTTTGTACGGCTTAGTAAATCAAAGTGAGGATGGTTTAAGGAATATGCTTTCAATTGTGTTATCAAGATCTCCGGAAGTAAATATTCTATTGATTCTCTGGTTAACTTGGATTAATAGCCGACAAAGGAAGCTTAACATAGATTACGCCTCATAAAATGGTTCGGCCCATCATGTCCACCTCCATTAATGATTTAACACTTTTAAAAGTTATCTGATTATTTTTAATTTAATCTGATTATAATCTCTATAATCTAATTATTGGTCGCTATATTTTTTGTTTTTTTAAATAATTTAAATTAAGAGTTTGTGATGTTTTATTAACTGTAGTTTTTTTTACTAAAACTCATAAATTTTTTATTTTAAAATTATATTTTATATGTTTATCGTAATTTTTTTTATAATTTATATTTTATTTAAAATTTTATTACATAAAAATGATATATATTAATTTCATATTTTTTATTTTATTAAATAGTTTTCGATTAATTTTTGTTTAATTTCCAATTTTCTTGTTAGGGTTAGATCTTCTTATCTTGAACGTCGCATTAAGAAGACTTAGCAAATTTTAAAACAAGAGATATATTGGCCGACAAAATATACTACAGTAGTATATACTTCCTCCGTTTCAAAATATAGGATGTTTTAGTGAAAACACGCATATTAAGAAATAGTTACTTTTAAAAAGTTTAACCAATTATAAACAAGTCTGCATAATATAAAATATAAATTTAATCTAAAAGTTGCATAGAAAATTGGAAACATCTTATATTATGAAACGGAGGGAGTATAAAGAAAGATTTAGTTGACCGAATCATAAGTAATTAAAATAGGCTTTTATCGGGTAAAGATTTTGACAGGCGTGAAACTCGGAAATATTCATTGCACCTCTTTATTAGTAAAGTTTTGTATGCCTATCTTACCCCCTCACCCTCTTTGTTTATAAACAATCCTCGTCCTCATGTTCTAGTTCTTCGTCTTCTCTTCTAAAATCATACGTAGCAGTCTCTTGGATCTCTTTAGGGTCCCTTGCAGATTCAGTCTTTGATGGATAACAACGGCCAATCCCTGCCGGTGGTGACCAGTACTACTGGTAGATTAGGCCTTCTCCTCTATTTGGCAAGAAATCCGGTAAGTAATCAATATGCAGTGCGGGCTTAAACATATTATAGGCCCCTGAACATATTATAGGCCCCTTGTAATCCGGCAGGAGGCCCCTGAACATATAACATCTGTTTTCTTAGATTAGGAGGCCCTATTATCTTACATGGAGAGAGTATGTTCTCTTGGGCTTTTTCCCTTATTAGGCAGTTTGAAGCATTGTTAAAACTGAAGCGAGCCGGATGTATACTTGTCGGTTCAAGATTTGGTGAACAAGACCCCCAAGTATTTTAGAGATAATAATGGTAACATTACCACTTTGGAGGGGGCATATTCTGCGCTTGTGCACTACGGTATTGTAGCTGAAGAGGATTGTCCTCTAACGTTTGCTTTAGATGTAGAAGGACCTACTTGTGGTCCGGATGTGCCCGTTTACAAACTTAGTAAATTCACAATTAAGTATGAGGCTAGATATGAAGAAGAAGTTGAGGGAGCCTGGGACATGATGATTGGAAATAAACTTTCGGTTGCACCGTTCGCAGCCTCTGTTCTCTGGTTTCCTAGCTATCCTCATAATATTGGAGAAAGGGCAAGTTTTCTTCCCTTGGAACCTTAATTGATTACTTCTCCTTGTTGTCAATATGACCTGAATTGATTTAGCTTTGTTTGTTTTGTTTTTAGGATGTTTATAAACCAACGGAGGAAGAATGGGCAAGATATCTAAACAACAAGAGGGCTGAAAATTTTCCTGTGAAAGTCAATGTTCCTAACAGGTTCCATTCTTTCTCATCATACTTAGGGGTTTGCCTTGGTTGACAATCCTAATTTCTAGGAATATCTTTATCCGATTTGTCAAATCACAGTCACCGTGACTTGGTATCATGCTAATATACTTCGATATTCTAACATGCATCTATATAATCAAGTAGGATTCTGATTAATTTATATGAAATATCTCAATCGAGTTTGGATGATGTATAAATTTGATTAAATTATACTCACAGTTCCCGTATCTTTAGGGACAGATGCATTATCATGCTGCGGTAAAGTTATGATTTATGTTCTGTGTCTTGCGGTGATTATTATGTTGTGAACAGGGACGGTTACGGACGAACTTGGAAATGATCTACTTGAGTTCCAAGATAATGGTTTTGATGTGGGAAATGGGGATCGAGGCTTTCTGTACTTTGCTCGATATCCCAATTTGGTCATAGAGTATGCTGATATGGCGGTAAATCATCTACTTATTATAACATGATTACTATTATTTGTGATTATGTTGATGCATGTTAGAATATAACATGCTCACATACGTTTCCAATTTTTTGGCAGCTCTGATACAATGATGCTCGATGATGGCCGTGGTCTTTGAGATGCTGTTGTTCTTGTTTTGCAACGTTTGGCCCGTGGTCTTTAGTTTTTCTTTTCAATGTTAAAAGGTGATACTTGAAAACAGGTCGCTGTTGTTGACATTTTGTACATCTCTCTTTTTCTTTCTTGTTTTGCAACGTTGGGAATCCAAGGAGGCATCAAATTAGGATTTATGTTGAAGAATCATTGAAAAATATACTTTCACAATCTCTTTTTATTCCTACTCCTTCTCCTTTAAATTTAACTAAATATTTTTCACTAAATTATGTTTGACCTAAAAAAATCGTAGTGATTTGACCTAGAGATTTTAGATACAACTTTTTTCTGTTACTTTTATCTATAAAAAACAGAAAACTGTCGTTTGAAACCGTGTTTTAAATATAATCAATCTGATATTAAAGAACCAAGTCCGAACTTGATTATGTTTTAATCATGAACACTTTTCTGAATCAATTTTAATTCCTTTAACAGCAGTGTTTGAGTTTGACTACCAAAGGTGTATTCACAGAATAAAGATAATTGCACAAGCATAAAGTACATAATAATACATAATCGTATGATCATATAAATATGAATCTTATTATAAAGCTCGCTCTAACTGATAAAATATGCAAATAAATTATATCGTAAAAGAAAATGGGATGCCAAAAACTTTTTAACTTAATGGAGATGACAAAGAGATGATTCCTGTAGGTAAATTTATTCATTCCTAATGAAAATTACAATACATATGTTTCAGAAGTAATAAAGAATCGGATCGTACATATGCATTTTTTTTTTTAATCACACATGGATAAACTTACTTTTTTTCTTTTTAATCATACGTGCATAAACATACACGTACCTATATAATATAGATGTGAATGTGAATCAGTGAATGTATGTGTAAGTAAAAAGTAGGTGTCATGATCTTAGATTTTAGTTCGTGAAAGCAAATCTCGGATTCTACAAGCTGTCTCTTTCTCGGTCGGTATTTCTTCTCATCTTCTCTCGTATGCCTCGAAGAACTCTTTGTTTTCCTCTTGCTATTTATCTAATTATACTTTATATATATATATATATATATATTTATATATACTATAACATATTTATATAAGTGTATGTAGATGGAGCAAGAGGTAAACAAAGAAAGCTTGAAGTGATGATGATAGGCTTGACATAAGCATGTTCGAGCAGAGTATCTGTTGACTTAAGCTTGAAGAAAGCTTGAGGCTCAAACAAAGCTAGTCCAAACGAGTTATGGAAAAGGAAAAAAAAGTTTAATTTTCCTATTTGGATTAGAAGTTTTTATTAAGTGTTTTCTTTATATAAAGGTTATGCAAGTGTGTAGCATAATCTAGGAGTTTTGAGAGAGACTGTAAGAACTTGAGAGGCTTTAGTTTTGATGTATTTTCTAAGGCTAATAAAGAGTGTTATTCTTTATAAATCTTTGAGTTTAATCTCTTTGTTATTCAAGAAGTAGTATTAGAGCTAGAACAGAGATCATGAGAAATGAAATATGAGTGAGATTTTCGTATTATCAGATCGAATATTTGGATTTTGTTTGACTGTCTCTAGTATACATGTCCTTTCGGATATCCGAATTTTTACATATAGATGGTTTTTATATATATATTTTTAAGTTAAATCATAAATGCTAGTCATTTTTTCTAAAACTTGTGGTGAATGCCATAATTATAAACTCTTTTCTAAAATGTCATAAAGGTGCTATGACATACTAAGTGTTATTGGATTAAGAGTTTTATAAAGTCATGAAAAGTTTTATGTTATTCAAATAAAACAAAAGAATCTTGGATTGTTAATGAATTGAAATATTATGTTATTGGTTTAAGATTTTATGTCATTTTCTTCATAAAAAAAAGTCATGAAAACACTTTCATGAAATAGAGAGATTGTGTGAATCATAGAGCATGACTTTTTGTTGTTCTTTTTTTTTTTAAATGAACGTGGGTCTTCTGGGGCAGCGGAGATGAGTTTGTAAGGTGGAGAAGAAGAGCCAACGTGGTGAGAACATGCCGTCGTCTTTTTCGTTGTCGTCATAACTTGAGATCTTAACTGTTCTATCTCTCTCTCCAAAATATTTGATGAACCAGAGGCAAGAGATAAGAAACAGAGACAAACAAATGTAGAGCGAAGAAACTTTTGAATTTTCAGACGAAGAGCGGAGACAAACAAATGCAGGCCACAGGCTCAAACAATGTATTTCAATATATTTTTTTGTGCTGTTTGATAAAATCAGAAGTAAAAACAACCCAGCAGCTGAAAAATCACTGGAAACAGAGCATTAAAATATAAAAACAATTTGTGAGGAGGATTTTACCATCATTTGGGTCCACGACTCATCATCTAGAGAAGCACAAGCAGGAAAAAAAAACATATTGAATATTAAAAAATCAGGTTGAAAAAAACATTGGAAAAAAACAAGCAGGAAGAAGAAACATGTTCT
>NC_025704.1:2645237-2647268 GCF_000633955.1 Camelina sativa | reverse complement strand
CAGGTTGAAAAAAACATTGGAAAAAAACAAGCAGGAAGAAGAAACATGTTCTTTCGATCAAGAGTGAGTGCAGATTCCAATCTCACAAGATTTTCCTCTTTTCGAACACACATTATTGGTTTTTTGACAGAAGCATTAAATAATAAGAGAATATTTTGCAATATTGTTTGAGAAAGTTTGCAAGATTTTATGAAAGATTTTATAAAATTAAGAAAAATAAATCACAAGATTTTAAAAACTTTCTAAACAATCTGTTAGAATCATTTATTTTAAAGTCATTGAAATTCTCATTAAATCATAAACCAATACCCCCTAATATGACAAATAGACGATTATGCAAAGGTATTATAGACAAACTTGTCTACGGCAATAACGGGCGTTAAATTGTTCACTGTCACAAACTTGACTACTAAACTGCTCTATGTAGGACACTAAGACATGAACAGGCTTAACTTGCCCATGTCAAAGGACGGATGTAAAACTTCTCTATGTATACAAATGACAAATTGTCCATGCATATATAGGGGTGTCAGAATTGTTTTGTCTATCGCCATTGTTGAGATCGGGAACGTTGGAGAGAGTAAATCCGACAAGGATGAGGCTGAAAATTATAGAAAAAACTTGTCGATAGCTCAACAAGTAAAGATTTTCTGGTTTGAGAAAAGGGCCTTGGAAGGGAACCATATAAAATGTTCTGGTTCTTAGCATGAGAGGATGTACAAGTTTAGACCCGACACCTTTTAATAATTCGAAAAGAAAAAAAAGATTAGAGAAGAAGAGAAGAATTTATCTATTTTTAGTTATCAATATTATGGTTTAGAGGTTGGATTTCAAAGAAGAAGAAAAAGAAAGAGAAAACTTAGATATTTGCCATGAACAATGCAAATCATTTCCAAATGTGTCATAATTCCTTAACTCTTTTTGGATCTGTTTATATCCATGGTATACCCTTTTATGAGAAAGACGAAATTAGTTTTGGTGGACAACATTTTTGGTATTCAGAAGAAAACTTTAATTTTCGGTAAACAACTTTAATCCTTGGTAGACAATAATTTTGGCTTGTTTTTAAATGTGTCATATTAATTTAAGTAGACAATAATTCGAATCTACTTAATGGACAATCAAACATTTTGAAAATGTAATACTAATATGACACATTTGAAAACTTTTTTCAGAAGTATGGCACATTTCCTTAAATTCCCAAATAGAAAAATACCAAAGCAATACCAATTTCATTTTACAGAATCGAAACGGTGTCATCAGATTTATTTGAGCTAAGAAGTTGTTTTGTAAGCTTAATGGGGTGGGCTCAACTTAGGCTTAGATATAGTATTGTGAATAATTGACAGCAGAAAATATGGAATTTCCTTTATTTTAAGATCCACAAGGGAAGCATAATAACAAATAAAAGAGAGAGGCTCTATCACATCCAGACAGTAAAGTAGTAAACACACACCAAAGAGAGCTTTGTCTTTTACTCCTGAGAGAGAGAGTCTTTCAACTCATCAGACGTCTTAAACTTATTTATCTAAAATAACCCGAAAGTTTTTAAACTTTGTTACCAAAGAATCAAGAATCAAATTTTATGGAAGTATTAGCCACAAATGGGGCCGCCACGTAAGCGGCGTGGGTGGCGGGTGGATTTGTCTAGTCCAGAAAGAAGACGAACAACTAATTTGCGTCCCCCGATGACGATGCCATTAAGTTCAGGCACCTTCTCTGCAGCGTCTTTTCCCTCAATATGCAATAGAACTGAGCTGTAAAAAATCAACAACAAAAAAGAGAGGCATATCTTTAGAGTTATGCACTTACACAAACTTGAAAGTTGAGAAGAAAAAGAAACACTAGGAAGAAGCCACAAACCGATCTGAAAAAAAGATTGGACTAATCTCTCCGTAAGAAGAGAAAAGTGTAGTCATTGCGCTCAGGATTTCATCACGACTAAGGGAAGGGTCATATCCTTCAACTTTTACATCACCGGAACTGCAATAATTGTATTTACACGAGATAAGATAAAAAAAAAAAAAAAAA
>NC_025704.1:2643340-2643808 GCF_000633955.1 Camelina sativa | reverse complement strand
AAAAAAAAAAAAAAAAAAAAAAAAAAACATTGTATAACAAATCGCCAAAGGAGATGAAACATGATCAGGTTACCTGTTTGCATTTTCGGGAAAAGGATAAGCAGTAACAGAGACATTCCATCCATCCACGTCACTTCCGTTAAGCTTCAAAGCCTTATCCACTGCTCCCTCTCCCACAAAATATATAAAAGCACATCTGTATGTATGTGAAACAAAGCAAGTTTTCTCTTTATAACTTTTTTTTTATTTGTAATAAAAAAAAAACTGGTGGGTATTAGAGAAGAAAAAAACTGGTGGGTATTAGAGAAGGCACTACTAAACTTCCAGATTCTGTTATCCTCATGATAGTTCACTGGAAAATAAACATCAGTGATCTCTCCACATGAAGCGAAATGTTTTCTCAGAGCGCTCTCGACAACATCACGAGTAAGATCAGTGTCATATCCCGAAGCGAATATTCTCCCTATC
>NC_025704.1:2581437-2640112 GCF_000633955.1 Camelina sativa | reverse complement strand
CAGGTTGAAAAAAACATTGGAAAAAAACAAGCAGGAAGAAGAAACATGTTCTTTCGATCAAGAGTGAGTGCAGATTCCAATCTCACAAGATTTTCCTCTTTTCGAACACACATTATTGGTTTTTTGACAGAAGCATTAAATAATAAGAGAATATTTTGCAATATTGTTTGAGAAAGTTTGCAAGATTTTATGAAAGATTTTATAAAATTAAGAAAAATAAATCACAAGATTTTAAAAACTTTCTAAACAATCTGTTAGAATCATTTATTTTAAAGTCATTGAAATTCTCATTAAATCATAAACCAATACCCCCTAATATGACAAATAGACGATTATGCAAAGGTATTATAGACAAACTTGTCTACGGCAATAACGGGCGTTAAATTGTTCACTGTCACAAACTTGACTACTAAACTGCTCTATGTAGGACACTAAGACATGAACAGGCTTAACTTGCCCATGTCAAAGGACGGATGTAAAACTTCTCTATGTATACAAATGACAAATTGTCCATGCATATATAGGGGTGTCAGAATTGTTTTGTCTATCGCCATTGTTGAGATCGGGAACGTTGGAGAGAGTAAATCCGACAAGGATGAGGCTGAAAATTATAGAAAAAACTTGTCGATAGCTCAACAAGTAAAGATTTTCTGGTTTGAGAAAAGGGCCTTGGAAGGGAACCATATAAAATGTTCTGGTTCTTAGCATGAGAGGATGTACAAGTTTAGACCCGACACCTTTTAATAATTCGAAAAGAAAAAAAAGATTAGAGAAGAAGAGAAGAATTTATCTATTTTTAGTTATCAATATTATGGTTTAGAGGTTGGATTTCAAAGAAGAAGAAAAAGAAAGAGAAAACTTAGATATTTGCCATGAACAATGCAAATCATTTCCAAATGTGTCATAATTCCTTAACTCTTTTTGGATCTGTTTATATCCATGGTATACCCTTTTATGAGAAAGACGAAATTAGTTTTGGTGGACAACATTTTTGGTATTCAGAAGAAAACTTTAATTTTCGGTAAACAACTTTAATCCTTGGTAGACAATAATTTTGGCTTGTTTTTAAATGTGTCATATTAATTTAAGTAGACAATAATTCGAATCTACTTAATGGACAATCAAACATTTTGAAAATGTAATACTAATATGACACATTTGAAAACTTTTTTCAGAAGTATGGCACATTTCCTTAAATTCCCAAATAGAAAAATACCAAAGCAATACCAATTTCATTTTACAGAATCGAAACGGTGTCATCAGATTTATTTGAGCTAAGAAGTTGTTTTGTAAGCTTAATGGGGTGGGCTCAACTTAGGCTTAGATATAGTATTGTGAATAATTGACAGCAGAAAATATGGAATTTCCTTTATTTTAAGATCCACAAGGGAAGCATAATAACAAATAAAAGAGAGAGGCTCTATCACATCCAGACAGTAAAGTAGTAAACACACACCAAAGAGAGCTTTGTCTTTTACTCCTGAGAGAGAGAGTCTTTCAACTCATCAGACGTCTTAAACTTATTTATCTAAAATAACCCGAAAGTTTTTAAACTTTGTTACCAAAGAATCAAGAATCAAATTTTATGGAAGTATTAGCCACAAATGGGGCCGCCACGTAAGCGGCGTGGGTGGCGGGTGGATTTGTCTAGTCCAGAAAGAAGACGAACAACTAATTTGCGTCCCCCGATGACGATGCCATTAAGTTCAGGCACCTTCTCTGCAGCGTCTTTTCCCTCAATATGCAATAGAACTGAGCTGTAAAAAATCAACAACAAAAAAGAGAGGCATATCTTTAGAGTTATGCACTTACACAAACTTGAAAGTTGAGAAGAAAAAGAAACACTAGGAAGAAGCCACAAACCGATCTGAAAAAAAGATTGGACTAATCTCTCCGTAAGAAGAGAAAAGTGTAGTCATTNTCAGTGATCTCTCCACATGAAGCGAAATGTTTTCTCAGAGCGCTCTCGACAACATCACGAGTAAGATCAGTGTCATATCCCGAAGCGAATATTCTCCCTATCTCACTGCAATTATTTTCATAATAATATTTATTATCAACGACGTGACAAAGAGAACAACATCTTTACACATTATTACATACCAAAGAAATTGATCAATTTTTACCGGCTTTTTGAAATGGCTGCATCACTACTATCCTTAAGTGACAGCGATTTCATCCCCTGATAAAAGGTACAAACGATCTAAATCAGACATTCTACTAATTAAAAACACAAATGTCTTACATACTTGTGAATGAAGAAATCATTACTTGAGAAACAGAGATTAAAGAGAGATCCTTGTGAAGAAAGTCATAATAATAAAGAAGATTACCTTGTTGACGGATTCGTCCATGGAGAAGTTGACAAGAGCGGCTTGCTAGGTTTTAGGCTCCGACTGATTCGTAAGGTGAATTTGCTGTAAAAATATGAATTAATAATTTAGGGATTTAGCATCAAACGATACTTGTTTAGGGTATCGTTCGTATATCAAACGATCGGGCCTTGTATTTAATTCCGGCCTGACTAAGCCCAATATAATCTTCTGGATTTTTTTACGATTTGGCTTGTTTTTTTTTTTTTCAACCAGCTTGTTGTTTTTTTAACCCTCGCAAATGGATAAATTAAAAAAAGGTTATGCGTTTGCTAAAACCCAATAAACAAACCAAAATACATAACTAAACAAGGATATTAATTAACCAAAGATTATTAAACCGAACTCTTTTTCCTGTCACAACATTTCTTCTATATAGGATCACTAATTAAACCCCCTCAACACAAACTCATATGACTGACTCCACCAAACCCAAACCCGTTCCCTAGGAACAGAACAACATCCGGTTTCCTTGTTCCACTCAGCTTCACAGACGTAACAGAACTGGTATCCGCATCTGCTGAGGATTTCACAAGACAAAAGAACCAAAATCAATATATATAATTAATTAATAAACAAATGTGCAACACATTATATAATTAATAACAAGAGCCATGAGTCAAGAGAGAGAGAGCGTACGAGCAGGTAATACGGTTGCAACCTCTATCACCATCATTTGCAAGCATCGTCTTGCAATTCCTGCATCTCCTCCATCCTAATCTCTTAGCCTTAGCTTCGTAACATCCCGCAGGAGATGTCTTATAAGTCTCTGTTTCACGGAATTCATCACATGTCATGTTATAGTGCCATTCTGTTCTGCAGTTGTCGCAGTAACAAAACCCACAGTCCATGCACTTTCTGGCTCCTCCTGACAGCTCAGCATCAACGAAGAACTTTTTTTGAATACTCAGTGATTTTGGCCTTGGGCATTAAAACGGTACATTCGGGTGACGCACAGTGTACTCTGTTCTCCCTTTTTCGGGTCATATGATCAAGCAGCGCAGCCTCCGAAAGATATTCAGTCATGTGTCTAAGCCGCACGGGATCCAAAACACCTTCACAATCCTCGCTCTGTAGTACCGAGTTGCAACCCAAGCTTGGGCACTTTACTGGTTTATGCCACTCTAGTGCCTCGTCGACTTGTCTCTTAATGCAAGCAACGCTGAAGCGGTGGAAACAACCAGGTTCCTCAAACTTGTCATCACATGGGACGTCTTCACAGCATATTGGACAAGTCTCCATGTAGACGTCACCTTCACGCCACCTGATCTGGGAAGCTATAGCAGCTCTGGCATGCTCAAGGGCAAAAGTGATGCCCCCACTGCTCGCAGATGCAGGAAGTGCTTAGCAAGACGAGAATCTGCTCTGAAGAAGAGCCACTTCCTTCACAAGTGTTGCTACACTGGACTCGTTTGGTTCAGCTGTACCTGTTACCTGTCACACATACATAGAAGAGAGAAAAACATTAGTCATAAAAAAACCTAGCAAAATTTACACACATACTATATATATATATATATACATATATATATAACCTAATCTCTAATAATAATAATAAGCATTGACTTGTCTTCATATAAGCAACATTCTATCACACAGATTCAGAAATAAAAAAAATTGAGATAAATCTAGAGTGAACAAGAGTTGAATCAATACCAGACTGCTTGTAAGAGTTGAGGTTGACGAGGTTGTTTTTCTCTTTGATGAACTGAACCTTGGCGTTACCTCTGCCGAACTGCTTCACCAAGAAACAGTTGTTTCTCTTGACGATCTCCCAGACCAGCTGTCCTGGAACTGTTGTCATTTCGAGCTAGGGATGTTAAAAGTGGGTAAAAATTCAGTGGGTACCCGAAACCCATGCTTAAAACTGGGTTTTGGGACCAGTTTTTTCTCTAAGAAATTAAATGGGTTAAAAATGGGCAGGTACCCAAAACTATAAAGTCTTACACGGGTTTACCCTATCAGTTATGGGTACCCATTGGTTTTTTTTTTCTTTCTAATCACCTATACTTTTTTTTTGTCAAGTCTAATCACCTACACTAAACCCGCAAAATCAAATTTTCCTACCAAAAACACAAAACACGAAAACTCGTTTTTCTCNCGTTTTCCTCCAAAACCGCAAAAACTCGTTTTATCGCCAAAACCGTAAAATCTCATTTTTCCGCCAAAACCGTAAAAACTCGTTTTTCCACCAAAACCGCAAAATTTTGTTTTTCTCGCCAAAACCGCAAAATCTCGTTTTCCCGCCAAAACCGCAAAATCTTGTTTTCTCGCCAAAACCGCAAAATCTCGTTTTCCCGCCAAAACCGCAAAATCTCGTTTTCTCGCCAAAACCGTAAAATCTCGTTTTCCCGCCAAAACTGCAAAATCTCGTTTTCCCACCAAAACCGTAAAATTATGTTTTTCCGCCAAAACTGAAAAGTCATATTTTTCTGCCAAAACTGCAAAATGTCGTTTTTCTACTAAAAACGCAAATTCTCATTTTTAAATATTTATTTAAATTTAATATGAAATAAGCAAATTATGAACAAAACTTTAGTTTTATCTAATATATAATAATAAATTTTGTTTTATCTATTTAAAACAAAACTCTTTAATATATTTGCTATTCTTTATTTAAATTATATAAAATTATAAATTTTTGAAAATTGTTACAGATATAGTAAAATACACAAAATACATAATATAAATCACATTTGGTATCAAAAAGTTAAAGATAAAATTATATATAATATAAAATGCAAAATACATCACATAAGATAAATAATTCGGGTACCCACGGATTTACTCACAAAACTAAAAACCCATTCGGGTTTACCCACTAGAACCTAAAACCCATTTGGGTTTTCAAACTTGGATTTTTTCTGGGCAGGTTTTTTTCGGGTTTGGGCTGGGCTGGGTTTTTAAACCCACGACAACATCCCTATTTCGAGCTCCTTCACTAATTTTGTGCAAAACGAAAATATTTATTAACAGAACATATATGAAACGATCAATCAAGGGCTTAAACAGAATAAAGAACGACCTAATTAACATTGAGAATAGAGAGTACGTACAGAGGGTACCTTGCTTTTGCTATAGTCACTAACAAAGACTATGAATGAGTAGTACTGCCAAAACACAAAGGTTTCATTCCATATACACACAGAATTAGATTCAAACCTCAATTGTACATTCTACTTTCAGAGATACAAGTTACAACCTATATAGCATACAAAAACAAAATCCAACAGCTAAACATGCACATCCTATATGAAGATCTGCATAAACAGCTATGTTAAAGAGAGAGTCCGATTCATCATAGTGCTCAAATTCACCGAAACTTACACGAACACAGGCCACAACAAAATTTCAGATCTGGCCATCATACTGATCTATACAAGCCAAAAATCTTCCTCAACTCAATCAAGCCGAAAATTTCAGATCTGGCCATCATACTGATCTATACAAGCCAAAAATCTTCCTCAACTCAATCAAGCTGAAAATTTCAGATATTGATCACTATCTTCCAGACTATATTAATATTTTGGGGATTTAGCTAATTTAGGTCTGAAGAAGTATTTATATCAAACGACTCTTGTTTAGGGCATTGTTCGTAAATCAAACGATCGCTGAAGACAAACGAGGAAGGAAAGAAGACTTACACAGTAGAAGTGACACAGATGGAGACAATATCAAACGATTCTTTCTGTTCTCCTTCAGCTTTACTATTGTCTTCCATCTGTGTCACCTACCGTGTAAGTCTCTTTCCTTCCTCGTTCCTAATGAATTAAAAGAATGAAAACTTAACTAAAAGAAAAAGACTTTGAATATTACTTGTGATTTTCTCTGTAGAAGGGGGAAGTGATGTAATGATGAAGCGCATCCATGTTTGTTTATATAGACAAATACTTTAAAGAGAACAACAAATTAAAACGTGTCCTTCTTACCTAGCTCTTTTCTTTAGCGGTGGAGATTTGTTGCAGTAAAGTTTTGACATTGAAATAGCAAAAAGAAGATGTACCCACATAATGAGATGTTTTGTTGTAATAAGGTAACGTTAATTGAATGGTAGTGGGCACAAGCACAAGTTGGTACTTTTTTTTTTTTTGTTCTCGTCAATGCATGAAATTATTGTTCACGGGTATGAAACTAGAAAAATAATGAACATATGTGGAGGAATTCAAGAAAGAGAGAGCTTAGCCTAGTACAAATAGCCAGGCTTTTACTAAAAGAGCTTAACAATGAGTATCACATCACATAATAAAGATATGTTTAAGATTAAAGAACAGTTAAGAGATTGAAAAGTATTTCGCAGCTGCATCTTTTACAAACACCGACTCTTCCACTTCTTGACAAAACAAGGGTCACATTCTTCTCTGATGATTCCAATATCTTGGTTGGTCAAATCTCCTATAAAAAAAAAATCTACTATATTTTCTTAGGAATAGTTATATTAAGGAACCCTTATGTTTTGTAGATTTAACTCCATAAAAAAGGTATAATGTAAAACTATATGAGTTCAAAATTATTCACATACATTAAAAAGAAAAATATTATTCTTAAATAATATATTAGAAAACCTTTCATTTTGGTTGATTTTCTGGTGAATATTCCAATTTTTTCTTATGTTTAGATTATTTCTAAACAAAATTAATTATTTTATAGAAGATATTATTTTAAGAGTCTGGTTAAAAAGATTTCCATCCCCTTTTTTAATAAAAGAGAAGTACACAACATAATTTTTGTAGACTTTATATTTTTAATAAATGATTACAAATAGTTATAATTAGGTTATAGATAGGTTATAGATTAATCTTTATATTAATATTAATCGGTTACACTAAATATTAGGGATATTTCAAATTGATAATTGATATATTAATGGTAACAAATAAAATCATGGATATTCTAAACTGTATTTTCGGATGATTTTAGTCCTATATCACGTTGTTTCCAAAGATCTTTAAACACAATATTACAAATTTATTTTCTACAGATTTTATCGATAGACCACGACGTTAACCAAAGATAGATTACAAAACTGATAGATTGATTGGTTACAAGTTAAATAGTGGGTTACAAGATAGATTATGAAATAAAATTTAACCAGTGTTATAACACGGGTACTTATCTAGAATCATTAATAATGTAAAACTTACAAAATATATGTCTTTTTTTAAGCCTTCATATTTAGCATATAGTTTTATTGCATAATGTATTATCCAAAAAAAACTTTTAAAAACAATTACATAAATTATATTTTATATAAAAATTACAATAAAATGAATTTTAACCTGTGCTCTAGCACGGGTCTTAATCTAGTTCATAAATAAAACAAAATACAAATAATAGTATTATTTTATTGAAAAATCATGATAAGAGTTTATAGAGTTTCTCACACATGTATCTTTTGAGGGGTTCGCATTCAATTTTTATAATTCATAAACAAAGAGCATATACATACATTATATATATATATATATCAGTTAGATAGTTTCTCTTTTACATAAACCACATAAACTTGAATTCTTACAGATGTTTCATAAACACACACATTAGTTGGAACAAGAGGGGTAGTATAGCAAACCCATCATTGTTATTCACTAATTTTATTTTTTTACTTAGAAAACATAACCCAAGTTTTCTTCACCAGTTCAAATCTTATGAAGATGCGTTGAAGAAAACAGACGAATAAAACACCTTGATGAAGGATGAGCCAAAGATGATTTGCCTGTTTACAGCCAAACGGATGGTACAAGGACCAACCAAGGAAACTCATTATTCTTTTTTTCAGGACACAAGTTCTCTCGTCGTTTGGCTGAAAGATAAGGGACAAGATAAAGACCTGTGAACCAAAACCCCCAAGTTTTGTCCCTATCTGCTGATCATGTATTAAGATTGTAGCAGCCAGTATCCACTGTTGCTGCATTCCACTTGATAGGCATGACCATGCCACTAGGAGTATAGACTGACGAACTTAGAAAGTAATCCATACTTGTAACTTCGGATCCCGAGAGATTTGGCATGTTTGCTTCCCTCGATGACTTCATGGTCCCGCTTTCCGGATGAAAGACTTCAGAACTCTGAGAATTGCTCGGCTTAGTTGCATCAACTTTCTTGGTGTTCAAGAAACGCCCACCAGATCCTCTAGGACGGCGCATAGCATGGAGATGGCGCGAGTGATGAATATATGGCTGCAACATCATAACGTAAAGCAACATTTTCGAATATGAATATATATTGAACAAATTATCAAAAACTTCTCAATAAGTTAGTTACCTTACGGCATCTACTCAGTTTCTCAGCCTTTGCTCTGGACAGGCGTCGCCTAATAATTCCATGGTACTGCTTCGCATTCACATAGATGGTACCATCCTCTTCTGTCTCCATCTTTAGAGGCAGCATAACTCGACCAGACACTACAAGAAAACAGTCAATTAGCGACTACAAGTAGCGACTACATTTGTAGTCGCCAAAAATAACGACCAGATAGTGACCACTTTGCGACTATGTTGTGACTACAGTAATTTACTCGCCAAACAGTCACTGCTTTACGACCACATTAGATGGTCGTAATATAGTCGTCAATTTAGCGACTATTCTACGACTCATTCGGCGAGTCGTTAAACAGTCACCGCGTAGTCGCCAAATAGTCATAAAAGACAGTTAAAAAACGTGTTTTTTCTGTGGGGGCCAACTGATATTGAGTAGTCGCCTATTAGTGGCATAGATGTAGTCTTTAAAAACAAATTGCATCCATTTGTCATCTCATGCCAACACAATTGTCTTTCCTTCCCCAAAAAAAAATGTAGATCAAAAAAAAAATTTGACTTTATAAAAACTTTTATTTTCTCCAAAAAAATATATATATAGTTCTTAAAAAAACACAATATATATATATATATATATATATATAATGGCAGGAAATTTTTCATTAGAATTCGAATTAGTGGGGTTGGACCAATTCTCGTTTGGAAGTAGCCAAGATACAGTTCAGAATAATGGCGGTAAGTTTTTCTGTCCATGTAGTGTTTGCAAGAACAATAGATGTCTCTCGGGTAGAAGAGTTATGATGCATCCGTTCGATGCATTTTTTAAGAAGCCTATCATTTTTTTACTTTTATTCACAAACAATATTTGCATAGGATTTGTACTTATGAATATGCTCTATTTAAAGCATCTATATTGGTTATATATAGAATCTTTTCCTTATTTATTTTTTTGTTTCAATATTCATTAAGGATTAATAAATACTAAAATAATTTATGTGAAGATTTATTATTATAATTAAGATAGAAATTATATATAGAATAATATATTATAAACTCTAATCTTAAACTTATAAATTAATTCTTAATCTTAGAAATTATTGAATTTAGAAATTATTGAACTTAGAAATTATTAAATTTAGTTATATATAGAATTATTGAACTTAGAAATTTTTTTTGTTTAAGGTCATTGCATTAATTTAGGCCCAAATCTAGGTTAATTACCCAATTTAGGCCCAAATCCATTAACATTCCGTTAAAAAAAAAACCCTAATCTTCTTATCTCTTCTCATTCGAGACAAGGGTTCCTCGAGACAAACCCTAAAGCCGCAATCGACAGTCTCTCTTCACACTCTCTCTTCTCAATCGTCTTTCTCTTCTCAATCTCTCTTCTCAATCGACACTCTCTCTTCTCAATCTCTCTTCTCAGTCTCTTGTCTCAATCATCACACGATGCCTGCTCGAGGAAGAAAGAGAAAACTCGATCGTAATCATTCTCAGATTCCCGGAGGGTCAAGACTACGACATACTAATCTACCCAGTCAGTACGACTTCACGCCGGCAGTCCAAGCTCCTCGTACGCAGCAGACACCTGATGAAGTCCCCATTTTGCCACGACATTCAACGGAATCCCAGATCCGGGACTATCCTCCGCCTCAACAACTATTTCAGGGCTCCGTTACTCGCCAACCTCCACCTCAAGTACGCCGGTCTCCTTCAGTAGAAGTTAACTACAATCCAGCGACTCATGCAACTCTTCAAGATGACTCTCCGCCTTCTCCAGCTCAACGCTCTCAGGCTCGTAGTCATCAGACTCGTAGTCATCCATCGCATCCATCGTCCCAAGGCAACAACTTCGAAGAAGAAACTTCTACGGTGTTGCCGGAGCTCCAGGAGGACGTGGTTCGGGCTCTAAATGCCCTGCTTGTGGTGCCAGGTCGGGATAAGTTCACCACGGTCCTCTCTCCCACACCCTTACCGAACACCCAATGGTATGATTTTTCTCTCTTATCATGTATTTGTAATGGTGTTTTGTGAATGTTAGAAGAGAAATCTGTAGGTCAATGTTTATTTCGTTTGGTTTATTGTGTCTTTAGGATAGTGATTATGATTGTGTCTTTAGGATTGTGTCTTTAGATTCATGTTTATTTCGTTTATTATGATTTCGTTTGGTTTATTGTGTCTTTAGGATTGTGTCTTTAGATTCATGTTTATTTCGTTTGGTTTATGTTTATTTCGTTTGGTTTATTGTGTCTTTAGGATTGTGATTATGATAACGAGAGTAAGTTTATTATGATTTCGTTTGGTTTATTGTGTCTTTAGGATTGTGTCTTTAGATTCATGTTTGTGTATTCATTGCTTGTGTATTATGATATATTGCTTGTGTATTGAGATTCATGTTTATGTTTACTGGTTGAAGTATTGTTTATGTTTACTGGTTGAAGTATTGTTTCTTTTGACTCATTAACTGATGCCTCTTGTATTGTTTCTTTTCGAGGTTTACTCGTGACAAAGGGTCAAAACTTGTTCGGAAGATTACTAAAATTCTTCTAAACAAATTCGAAGGTCCCTTCTACAGCTGGACATGTGTGCCGCGGGACAAACAAGAGAGATACTTCATTGAGTTCGCGGTAAGGATATATGTCACATGTCTTCTTTTCACTTACAATAAGCCTTATGTCACATAGCTTTACATGTCTTCTTTTCACTAACAATAGCTCCTTTTTTCTAGAAAACCCACACCTGGGATCCTTTGATAACCGGAACTGTTCAAGCTTATTTTGAGAAAATCTGTCAAAAGCGGATCAAAGACATGGTTAGCAATGTGAGGACTAGTCGAGTTCAACCAACCTGGATTGGAGACACTCTCTGGAGCACGATGGAGGATTACTGGGACACTGAAGAAGCACAACAAAAGAGTAAAACCTACTCTCAGGCCCGTATGTCTGACCGTAACGGCCTAGGTCCTCATGTCCACCTCTCAGGGCCAAAGTCTTATCAACAGCTTCAAGACGAAATGGTTAAGTGTTATTTACTCTGTTATTTAACTGTTATTCTTACTTAACTGTTATTTTTTAAAGTTAATCTCTTATAACATTGCAGGTTGAGGAATTGGGAAGAGAAGTCCGACTTGGTGAGGTTTTCATCAAGGCACATACAAAGCCTGATGGTACATATGTTGATCGGAAGGCAGAAAAGATTGCAGGGACATATGAGAAGACTGTTCAAGAGAGGTTGTCTCAGCTCGAGGCAGAGTCTTTTGCTGTGTCAGATGGAGAATCACGGCCACGGGACCTCACAACAGAAGAATATACAGAAATTTTCCTGGAGGTAACTTTTTTAAAAAACCAATACACATTTATAGTCTTGGAGTTTAATTTGTCATCCTCTAACCTCCACTTTTCTCTTATTTTCAAGTCCACTGAGAAGGATTCAAGAGGAACACCTTATGGAGTTGGAAGCCTCAAGGACTGCCTTGTCAATGGAACGCATAAGCAAGCATGTGGCTCATCTACCTTTGTGGCTCTCGAAGAACAGTTGAAGAAAGCTCAACGCATGATAGAAGAACAGGCTGCTCAACTGGAGCGGCTTGCTGCGCATGATGAAGAACAGGCTGCTCAACTGCAGCGGCGTGATGCAGAACTTGCTGCGCAATCCAAAGTTATTGCTGCCCAGAACGGCAAGATTGACCAATTCTCCATCGTGGAAGATTTTCTGAGGGAATGTGATCCGCGGTTTCAGAAGTTTGTTGCAAGCCATTCAGCTAAAGAGACAACTCCAACTCCATCAACATCTGCTTAAGGTACTCTTCACTTCTAGCTCATCTTATACAATCATCTGGGATCATTTCTTTTTCTTTGTACCTTCATTTTTTCAACTTGACAGAACCTTAAGGTATTGTGTTATAACAGGGATCAATTCCAGATTTGAGAAGGATACAAGCAGACGAAGCTAACTTGGGAAACGATTGGAAGAAGCTTTTCTTGTTGTTTTCTTGATCAATGTTTTTTCTTTTTGTTATCTTTTGAACTTGGGGTTGTAATGAATATGATGTTTCTTTCTTTTTGTTAATCTTTTGAACTTGGGTTGTAATGAATATGATGATACTTAAGATGTGTTTTGTTAAGATGTGTTTTGTTTATGTAATATTAATTGTAGTTATTTTTATAATTGTTCAAATATAAGAATTAGATGTAAATCCAATTAAAGAGAATTTGTAAAACAAAATTCAAATATAAAATTAAAGATAAATCAAAATAAATATTTATAATATAAATATAAATATTTATATGTAATATTATTTAAATACATAATCGTAAAGTAGTCGTAAAGTAGTCACTACATTTAGTGACTAATTTACGACTATACAAATAGTCTTAATGTAGTCGTAAACTAGTCACTAACTTAGTGACTACATTACGACTGATTTACGACTGATTTACGACTACAAAAGATTGTCGTAATGTAGTCGCCATTTGGCGACTAAAATTACGACTATAAATTTTAGCGACTCTCAGTTAGCGACTACAGGTTTTAGTCGCAATTTGGTCGTAACACTCCTTTTAGCGACTAAATAATGACTAATAGTGTAGTCGCTATTGGCTTGTTTTCTTGTAGTGAGAAGACCTCTGAGGTCCATAAGCTGAAAGAACTCCATAGTATTGTTCTACATGAGGATGCTTTGTGTAGATCTACAATGAAAAACAAAACACAGCAAATACTCATCAACAGGAACAAAATCATAGGAATATAAAATTTTATGTCCCACTGCAAGAAAACTGTACCACTGGCCGAGCAAATCCAAACTCGAAGCAAGCTGCTTGCATCGTGAAAGCAACATGAGGCTTTGGCACATCTTGTGAACTCTTTTTACCACCTAAATTAAAGATTAGACAGAACATATAAGATTTAACTTAAAGCATTTGGTATTCATTCTGCAAGAAACAGAGAAGTATTGTTCTTCTTGCAAGGCTATTAACTAATATACGATGTTACGGTTATGCAATCTTAGAACCTTCACTAAAACACACTTAGAGAATTCAGAATGAAAGCTGAGAGTTTACCAGGTGACAAAGTGAAGAGAGTAGTAGAACTTTGTTTATCCACCACACCTTGTTCTGTCTCCGGAGTAACTGCCTTAACTTCGGCGAATGAATCAGAAGCGTCTCCGGAAAGGCTCTCTGTAGTCAACGGCTGAGATCCAAAAGCATTCCACCATGGAGTCTGTGGTGGCGACAAAAGTTCCTCAGTTTGCATAGCTTATCTCAAATAAAAGTCCAATGGAAAAGTGCAAAAAGAACCACAAGTCGATGTTGCTGCTGAGTTGAAAGATCTGCTGAACAAGGTTAAAAACAAAAACAAAAAAATCAGTAACGAGACATTAATGTGCAAAACCTAGACAAGATCCTCAGTAGATACTAAAGGACCCCCAAAAAAAGAAGAAGATGGAAGAATCAAGCAAATAACAGTCCAAATTTGGGGTACGAAAGCATAAGCAGAGTAGACTTACACAAGAGAGTGAAAAGCTTTGAGATTCCTATTAGTTGGGAGCCATGTCGGTTCCAAATAGGAAACAAAGATCCACAGAGAGAAGGAGAGAGAAAGAGAGAGATGTGTCTATGAGTGAACAAGTGTAATGGAAACAAGAGCTTCAGGAACCAATCACCTTCAACTTTCATGCGATCGAGAATTATTAATTATAAAATTTTACTTTAGTAGGTAGTGACATTAAAAAAAAAACAAAAAAAAAAAATAGACAGAATTATTGCTCTAGTAAACTGTAGTAGCGTTGGCTTGACGTGCTCTCTCCACAAGCTACAATGATCCCACAACACTTCATAATCATTTTCGTACCAATCTCCATCAAGTAAACAGTAGTAGTACTACTGCGTTCTCGTCAAGTTTCATTTTTGTTCCCTTCTGATAAAAATAGGTTTTTATAGGCCGGACCGGAGAAATAAAAAAGACAAGGGAGAAATAAAGTTGTGAAGAAAACTATGGGTCGAATTATAAGCCCAATTTGAAAAGGCCCATTGGAAAAGTATTAAAGGTTCGATCTTCCCGGGAGGATCATGGTTCGTTTCCTTGGTTCTCAAGCTTTTTTTTTATCTCGAAGTCGTTGAAACAAACACACTCAACCCCTCAATTGGGTATGTTTAGTTAATGAGTTGGAAACATACTACCCAACTCCATTGGATAATTTACTTAAGGTCGGATTAAATCGGCCCATCAAATTTTGACCTATCTGAGAGTATATAACTCAGATAAAAGTCTCCTATAAAATTTGACATCAATCTTTAACCCTTATCCCAATTTTATTATATGCTCTTTTAAGATAATAATATGACAGTCAAAAAACTGATATCTTTCCTTTTACTTCTTAAATACCCTAAGATATATTTCCTTTATATATATAGGTATGTATATATTGGTTTATATAGAAAACAAGATATGCATGCATCTAATCTGTTTTTATTCCTACACACAGCTCATACACATTCCGTTTATGGTATGGTATCATAACATTTAACTACATATATTTATGTAGTCATACTTTTTAATTGCTTTAATTGAAATTTAAGAGAGAAGTCAAATAAAGAAAATAACAAGTAATGATATTAATTAACTTTGAACTTGAAACATTTTTTCTTATTTTGAAAATGATTAGCCGTTTAAATAATAATTATTTTATCGTAAACAACATGCAATATATTGGGGGTTTGAAACATGTTGAAAGGAGATGTATATAAAATTTTAGTATATATATGTACGATGCATGAGAATGATATATAATCTCTCTAGGCGTAATAAGTGACTTGCATGCATGACAATGATTATCTTATAAAATACGATGATTTTGATAAAATATACGAAGGAGTTCTTCAAATTGCAAAGAATAGTAAAAGACACAACCATTCAATATTAAAAATTAAGTTGACATGACAAGCAAATACACGAGTTTAACACAAAACAAGAGACACACGATAAGAACAATAGAAACTAGAGATGTGAAACGAGCAAGAGACAACGATAATAGAAAAGGACAACTTTATTTATTCAAAACTCCTTGTCATGTCAACTTCGACCGCAGCTTCATTCGGCATGGTCTTCAGCACCAGCACCAGCCTTGCTGCTCTCTCCTTTAGAGGTTCCCCCCAAGTTTTTATCACCAACAGCTGGTTCCATGTTTAGGTCCATTCCAGTGACCATTGTGGGTAAATGAGTCTCATCAGAAGGTTCTTGGACTTCTGGATCAGCGGACCCCCATTGATCAAAGTAATACATACTTCCAGTCTCCATCACGTTCCCGCCCCACCCGGCAGACGGAACATTCGAAGCCCTCAGGGTCGCATCTCCAAGAGATGCCTCGTCGACACTCATGATGTCAAGTTGTTCCTCAGAACCCATCTCTTTCCTCAAACACATAATCTTCTTACCCGTATACGATAGTAATTTATCAACCTCGGTACGGGAAAGATCAGCAAGTTGACGACCAAGGGAGAGCTCCAACATGAGATTGTCCATCTCAATCTCAGTAATAGCCTTCCGAGTATCGGCTATTTTCTTCTCAAGCTTTTGGATATTGGTCTGGATGAATGACTCCGGATCAACGGCCTTCATGTTCCTTTCATGGTCGGTTAGAGAGTAAAACTTGTCGAAGAGGGACTTCGCGGTTTGAGGAGCTGGCCACACCTCCAGATGATCTACTTCACGGTCGTAAACAACGAGACATGCTCGCATGTCACACAGTATCGAGAGCTCCTTCGTCTTCTTAACTAAACCAGCCAGCCTCTTCTCAAGGCTGAGTCTCCTGGCTTTCTCGTTGGCCCATGTGGTCGGAGTTTTTCTTTTACCCATTTTCAATGTTTTTTTCTTTCTTTTCTTTTGTGTGTGTGAAAAGAGAATCCTAGTGATCTTATTTATAAGAAAAACCAATAATAGATAAGGAAGTAAGAATCTGAAACTCTCTCCACAAATTTCTTTTTTGGTAAATTAATTACTAATAGTTCAAAATTCAGTCAACTAATGTTTGAATGGGTTTTTTGGAAACTTATTAAAAAAAAAGAAAGAAAAAAAGTTATTCTTTGTTTTCCTTCTATGTATGTTATTATCATCATCTTTCCACATGTAGCTTTTCTATTCGTTTTTACAATAGCGCAACTGTGTTTTATGTAGAAACATCATTCCTCAGATTTTCTCAAAAATTCTAAAGTTATATATATATATATATATATATATTTTGTCAAACCTCTAAAGTTAGTAGTATATATATATATATATTTCAAAATAATTTAACAAAGTTTTGAAGGTACTTAAGAATATAATTTGTCGTAGGTTTTGAGAAGCATAGAACATGCATGCATGTCTATTTTTATCTAAGTTATATTAAAATACGAGATACAATTTTGCTTACCCACAAACAAATAGTAGCTCTTTTGATCAAATTAAGGATATCCTGCGCAGCTGCACACATATATCATGTTGTATTATATGATATAAAGAACAAATAATTTTTCATTAGCTAGATTGTATAAATTAATTTATATTGAAATGACTACAAATATGTAAAAAAAAAAAAAGAACTTTGAAAATAAATAATTAATGGGTACACATTATGTATAAGATCATATACGAGCAAACAAAATAGAATGGTTACATACATAATGAGAAATTGGGTGCATTAACGGAGGGTATCAGTAATTAAGAAGGAAATAAGAGATTTTAATAGATTTCAGCTTACCTCACTTGCTTACATACTGATGCTATGTTAACCTTCGAAATCCAATAACAGAATGCACGTACGTTGCTGAGCCAACAATAACAAAAAAAAGGTTCACAAAGTAGTGACTGAACTAATATAAGAGGTATTTGGTTCAAAAGAACTAGCGTGAGAAAGCAATTGCAAAATGCATCATGCAGACCGCAGACCAAAAATAGTCCAACGCAGCCTAAAGATCACTAACCAGCCCTTTATCTCTTCTACTCCGCAACAATACATATTTGTAACATATTTGAATTCATGACAAAAATTATTTTAGATCATCCTTAATATATGAGCCACAACAGTTACTTTACATTTTAGAAAAAAGAAAAAAAAAACATACACAAACATATTGGCTTTCACCAACAGAGTTTTGTTTTAATTAATCTTTTTATAAAATATTTTATAATTTTGAAAAATGAAGATATTGATTTTGCTAAATATAAAAGATACAGTATTAGATAACTACCAACTCAAAATTATGTACCGACAACTAAAACACTAACAAGCACACACAAACGTCAACACAATCCTTAAAACTACGATATCTAGGATAAACTTACATGAAATTACAATCTCATAAAATGAAGCACTAGCTAACAAGCTCAAACAAACTTAGGACATTTTTGTCCCAAGTACATAGTATATATCTTAAAGAAAAACTTGAATTTCACTAAACATATGATTTATCATGAATCTATTACCAACAAAGATAAAAATTTAAGATCTTCCAAAATCACAAAGAAAACTAATCTAGATAACAATGTAGCCTGTCATTTAAGAGAGAGTTACTCACCATAAAATGACTGAAGAAATTTTAATGGTTAAACTTCCGTCGAAGATCTAGTTTTGAGTTTATTAGTGCATCGAAGAACACAAAGTAAAAAGCGGCGATTGAGAATAGCTAAAAGTAGGTTTAGGCTAAAAAACAATATACACACTTCTATTTACACAATGTATTTTTTAAAATAATGGCCCAAGCCCATATATTTAAAGTACAAAACTTATACACATTTCATGGACGGGCGATATATTTGTCCATAAAAACTACGCATTAAGCTATATAAAGCCCAAACTTTGATTTTAAACAATATATTTGTGGACAAAAAGTTGTATACTTATTTTTTCCCCAAATAAAATTTCCATATCTAAATCTCTCCAAGTTTGGGTTACATGGATTTGCGCTTTAAACCCAATCGAGACCATAACCATCTATCTAAAATACATTTTCTTCTTAAACAAAAACATTTTCAAGGTGATGTGCATACACTAGTAAAATTATTCCGTATAGTTACTAAAAATTTTGTAACTATTACGTGTTTTTCGTAGCAAGAAAATATATGTTACAGTTTTGTGACAAATTAAATTAGTAACTATTTCTTCGTCACTAATTTCTCCTTCATAACTAATTGTCGCAAAGTGCTACAATTTAGATACTACTTAATCTGTCGCAAATTGCTACTAATTGTTACAAGTATATGTAACTATATGTTACAAATTGCTTCAGAAATTTAAGTAACATCTACTTTCAAAAAGCCACAAAATTTTGTCGCTAATTGACTCACAACAGGCTACAAGTTACTTGTTATAAAGTTGTTACAAATTGCTACACCTTTTCGTATCCATTACGAAATTTATATTGTTGCCTTGTGCTACAAGGTTTTATATGTAGAGCCAAAACAAATTATCTGAAAATATCCTTGAAAATCAAATTGCAAAACTACCGGTACAAAAGTTCCGATTAATATTAAACTAATTAGTTCTAAAAATTCAAAATAGATAGAGTTTTAAACTTGTGACCAATTCTCCCTGTGGTGTGAAGATCATCAAGCTTACCGCTTTCAATGTCCTTAGCCTTAGATGTGCAGCTGAGTACCTTGAGATGACTGATAACTATGGAGAAGAAAATCTTGTCGGTATAACTGAGACTTTCCTCAGTGAAGTGTTTGGGAACTGGACAGACTCGATCAAAGCTCTTCAGACTTGTGAGGAAGTGACCGGTCCTGCTCCACCAAGTATATATGCTTATAGAAATTATAGTATCTTATCAGCAGAGAAAAGGGACTCACTGCAACATATTGATGTCAACCGATCATGCATGTCAAGTCATAGTGCAAGGAGGAATAGAAAGTTATGCATCTTAAAGTTTTAATCATTGTTTCCGGCGGTCTGCAACATATTGATGTCAACCAAGCATGCATGTCAAGTCATAGTGCAAGGAGGAATAGAAGATGCTCAAAAACATTTTCAAGGTGATGTGCATATATATGTACAAAAGGGAATTATACACTATCATATATACAGGGAGTCGGAGAAAAATAGGTCGTGCAACCCGGTATTTATATTCATGTCTATTTTGGAATATAGCATACTATAACATTTACTATGAAAACTGCCAAACATTATGTGTGTTATCAAACCATTTGAAATAAATAATGATCTGTTTCAAGATTATTATGTTAAAGAAATTATTAATTAACGGGTTGACCATTTTATTGTAAGTGAACTTTTTAGTTTTTTAATAGTGGTAAAAGTAAGAAGTAAACTAAAAACTAGTAAATAAAACAATTATCGTTGGTAAGGCCGGCGAGAATATGTAGCCAACAAGACAATATCAAATACGTCATTTTCGTTCAAGCACTCAACATGCCATGATTTATATTACGTACAGTATATTAGATATAATTAATAAAACCCCTATGATATTTTTCTTTAGACCAAATAAAAGTCTTGAAATGATCATCCCATCATCGTAACATAAATTGAATTAGAGTTGCAAAAAACACAAGTTTCAGGTCGGGAAAAAATTAAGGCAATTAGACTTGAATTGAAAACACCTATGACAACTTGTATATAAACCTGTTGTGTTGACAATTAAAACCTATATGTAAATTAGGAAAAAAATCATCCATTAATCCATGTTTTTGGCAGTAAATGTTATTAGAACTAGTGTATAACCTAAAATCAACTATTATATGACAATGGATTACGGTGGCTATATATTATTAAAATCTACGATTGACTACTACTAGACAATCAAAGTCTTAATGATAATTCGAATATGTAAAAGCTATGGTTCCTTCATTATTTGTCAATATTATGTAAAATCACCTTACCAAAAAAAAACAATTAAACAAAGCTCTATATGACAAAACTATATCATATCGTTGACTCCGGAACTTCCTCATCGTGATGACCAAAAACTTAATACATTCGCTACTTTCCTCGTATACCCATCAATATTTTCTTCAGACTAAAAATCATAATCTGACCGCCGTAATGAACGCGACGGTGGTGCCACCTGACTCTGGCCACTGGCTAACAAACACCGATAGGATGGGTGGATTAGCTTACGGGATCGGAGTCTCCATTGGTATACTAATGCTAATTACCACAATCACCCTCGCCTCTTATTATTGCACTCGAAGCCATATCAATGCTTCTCCCACGACCACTCCGAGGACAAGACGCCGGCAAAGAGAAACCAATGAAACGTTGCAAGCTGGCCAAGAAGGGTTCAACTTCGAAGGTGACGACGACCAAAACGATACCGTTGTGGTCGAAGTCTTGGGGCTAAACGATGAGGTGATCAAGAGTTTTCCTAAGCTTGCGTACGAAGAGGCTTGTGTGAGCTACAGCTTGCAAAGGGAATCGAGTTCGACGACGTGTTGTTCTATATGTCTTGCGGAGTACAAGAAGAAGGACATGATCAGGGTTTTGCCCGATTGTAACCACTTGTTCCACGACAAGTGCGTTGACCCTTGGCTCAAGCTTCATCCGACGTGTCCCGTTTGCCGTACGTCTCCGTTACCGTCGCCGGCGATAACTCCTGTCGCTGACGTTGTTTCCTTTTCCCGCCGGCCAATGATGGATATTTGACTTTCTTTCGTCACGTTTTAAAGATATTGTTGTTGACATTTTTCTTTTAGAGTATATATATATATAAATCTCTAAGCTGTAAAGTTTCACGTTTCTATATTTGGTTATGCACAAACATGAATCAATCAGACTCTTCTTACTATTATATAAAAAAGAAGTGGAGCAAGACGTTTAATATTTTTTAGAAGAGGCGACAATTTATATTCATAAAGATTAAAGAATAAGAAAAATATGTAATTTAGCTCTACTCTAGGCTAATGTAAATAGCAGCAAGTGAGTCAAAGTTGGCAAAGTCATAACAATTTTTTTTTCCGGTGCCAAACCAATTGAAATTTCAAAAATATATATGTGGTGGAATCATTTCGATAGAGCAAAGAAGAAAATTAAGGTAGAGTAACATTTTATTTTATTAGATTGTTCACTCGTCAAAACGAAGGTCGATATCGAAAAAAAAAAATTATCAAAAAGGAAAAGAAAAATTAAAGTCAACTTTATCAATTAATAACAATTATATAAAACTATAATAGATGGTATGCATTAAAAAAAATCTAAAAAGTCAATTTTCTTTTTAATTATAAAAGATAAGTGTAGTTAAAATAGAGATAATGACTAAAATAAACAAAACATGTTTATGAGTTTATCCTAAATCTAGTAATATTCACACCAAATTTGTTTTTAAAGGAAATCGAGCCGTCAGTTTCCAGAAACATTGACCTAGCTTAAAAGAACGGTCCAGATCTCTTCCTACACTCCTTTTAAGAAAAATATAATAAAGAAATCGAAAGATTCATCCCGCAACTCGCATAACTCCTACTCTGCTTCTGCTTTGATCATCATCATCATCATCATCTCCAGAGAGATTCAATCAAATCATGTCGAGGATCTTCGCCGTTATTCCTCTCGCTATTGCTCTCCTCCTCATTGTTTCACCGGTTGTTCGAGCCATCGATGTCCATTACTGTGGTACGTGTTTTTTAAAACCTCAATCTCCTCCTGATGGCTCGCTCTTATTGTGAGACGTATACAATGGTTTGATTGAATTCGGTTCCCAGTTCTAAAGTTCTATGCTTTTTTCTTTTTACTCGTATTACTCGGTGTAAAAATTCGATTTTTCTGGGAAATTTTGGATTTTTATGTTTTTGAAGTCTCTCACTTGCTTTTCGATTCTGCTTTATTGATTTGATTTTGTAGAGGAGAACGCAGAGTATGAAATCAAAGTGAAAGAGGTTGATATATCGCCTAATCCTATTGCCCCAGGCGAGCCCGCTACCTTCACCATCTCTGCCAACACAGGTTTTGATTCATACCTCCTCTTCTTAAACTCTTTTTATTGAATGATGATGATACCAATGATACAGAGATCTTGTATTCTTGTGTAGTTATGATAGTTAGACAATGTGATTTGATGCTGAGGATGTAATGTGTATTCATGTGGTCTTTGCTTCTTAAGTAGTTAGAGAGAGTCTGTTAATCTGTTTATGTTTTGTTTCATTGTTTTTGGGGTGGATTTAAAAAAGGGCGTGAGATTTCGTTTGGGAAGCTGGTGATTGAAGTTTCATACTTTGGATGGCATGTTCACTCTGAGACTCATGACCTCTGCACTGAGACAACTTGTCCTATACAGACTGGAGATTTCTTGGTTTCACACTCTCAAGTTCTTCCTGGTTATACTCCTCCTGTAAGTTCCATTAGCTTTCGTTTCATCCTTCAGTTCGAAGAGTTTGTTGCGATCGCAATGGATTTACCTATTAAGAATAGATATTTGATAAGGCTTACCTTGGTATCGAGCAACATATTGGGAGTCATATAATGACTTGGTCTCTCTTGCAGGGTTCATACTCGCTGAAAATGAAGATGCTTGATGCGCAGAAGAAGGAATTAACATGCATTCAATTCTCGTTCGACATTGGACTCAGATCATTCGTGGCTGGCATTTAGAGCAACAACTTATTCACCTGTATTGGTGATGATTTGTATAGGTAGTTTAGGCTAATTCTTATTCTTGCTAATATCTGTCAGACCTGCTCCTTTATTTTTAGACACCAAATGTGAATGCTTCTTCACTATAAGATATAACTAGGTACGGGATAAATGGATTCAAATAAAATATTATAAATAATATTATTATTTGAGATTTAAGATTCGTTTGTGTAAAACAAAATATATAAGTAAAGTTTATTTTTTCGTTTATTTAAGTTTGCGTTTATTTTGTGTGAAAATACATTTTACCCGTAAAATATTTAAACATTGAAAAAGAATTTCAATTGGTGGTGAAAGTTTTGATGTATTTTGTATTTCTAAAATTAAATTCACATCTTTTATGTTTTACATTGTTATCTACATCACTATGCTATTAAATAGATAAAACAATATTTTAGAGTAAAATTTTAATTTAAACTAATCCCAAGTGCTTTGCCCAAAGAAGAAAAAAACTAATCCTAAGTGTAAAAATGCAATGAGAAAAATGTATAAAAAGTGGTAAATAATGAAAAGTGGTAAAGTGTAGTTCTGGTAAAAACTTATAGGAAAAAATGATTGTCTAGAGTTTCAAAAAATTCAATAACATGGATACCATATTAAGATTGTTGAGTCACATATATTTAAATAGTCATTAGAATTTTTAAATAGGAGACAAAGTTTTTGTTTTTCAAAAATTTAAATTGGTGAATATATTTAATTTTTTTTGTGAAATGTTATTTATTTTTAAGATTATATTGTCATAATTAATTTTTAATATACATTAATAGTTATCGGATTTTTTTTTTAACTTGAGAATAAGTTTTGCATTTCAAAAAGTTAAATAGTTTAATAAGTTTAAATTGTTTATGATATGTAATTTACTTTTATGATTATTGTGATAATTATTCAATTAAATATTTTAGATATAGTTGAATAGTCATTAGACTTTTTCAAAATAGGAGAATAACTTTAGTATTTCTAAAAATTAAATAAATGGTTTATAATTTTTTGTGAAATGTGATTTACTTTTAATAGTTCAATAGATTATGAAAGTGATAATTAAATATATTTTCTGATTTTAATGGTTGATTAAATCTTTTATTTTAAAAAACTAAGAGAAAAAATATTGCCTAATATATTGGAGTAGCATATTAATGTAAATAATAATGATAAGTAAAGACATTTATTGAAAAATTACATGAACTCTATGAGTGTACATGAACTCTATGAGTGCGACACATCAACTTTTTGTTAATAGTACTTCTCTATTAATATATAGGAGATATAAATCTATCAACCAGGTCTTATTGGCCTCATCATCAGTCAAATGCGCTTGAAACGGTATATAATTGACAATGTCTCAATCATCATTAATTAAAACTGAACCATAATGTAATTGAGAAAAGTAATCAGGCTATAAGTAAATTATTAAATAGATATTTTTGACTAATTCGAAATTGCAAGCTAGCTAAAGCTAATAAGCTACTTTAACCCAAATAGTACATACATCATTGCACGTTTTCTAGAATTGTAAAAGACAAAACAGGCATTATCATTCTTACCAGACTAAAAACTTCTAAATCAATCGATGACTCTTACCAGAAACAAATTCATAATTCCTAAAGGTTCATAATAGCATCTTCCTTTTTTGTTTTTTTTTCATCCCTCTGGCAAAATTGGGTTGATTGGGTAAAATCATTACCCATGAGTGGTTTTGTCTTCTGTTATTGAGGTGTGAGTTTTATCATCCTACATTATTGTAGCAATGACCCATCAAACCAACAAAAAAAAAAAAAGATCTTTTCTTTTCATTCTGATGAAAAAAAACCCATCAAGAAAGACTTTTGAAAGCTAACCCAGAAAGTGGCTTTTGAAACCTTTATTCATCTAAATTGGGGTACCCACACGTTAACCAAACAAGAAACTTGAAAACGAATAACCCACTACTTGTTGTTTTCTTTTCTTGTACCCGATCTTATCTTGATCTAGATTCATCTTCTTGATCAGATTCTTGAATTGGTTTTTTAATTTTATATTTCCAACAAAAGATCCAGCAATGAAGGGAATGAAGGAAAGATTGGTGAAGAAAATCAAACTCATCACTACTGTCAAGACGTTAAAGCAAGGCTTAGCTCTTCATAAGAGTAACATTGATCGCACAATCCATCATCTAAGAGACGAAATAGTCGCTGAATCTGGTCAAACCAAAGGTTGTGTTACACCAACACTACTGGAGCTTGAAGATGCAGAGGAGGTGGAACAGAGTCTTGAAGAAGAAAGAAGGATTCTTTTGGAGTTTGAAGAGAACTGCCCACCCGGAGGAGAAGACTCGGTTGTATTCTACACGACGGGGCTGCGAGGAGTGAGGAAAACATTCGAAGCCTGCAGAAGAGTGAGATTCTTGTTGGAGAATCACAAGGTGATGTTTAGAGAGAGAGATGTTTCTATGGATTCAGAGTTTAGAGAAGAGATGTGGAGGTTGCTTGGTGGGAAAGTTACCTCTCCGAGACTGTTCATTAGAGGTAGGTACATTGGAGGAGCAGAAGAAGTTGTGGCATTGAACGAGAACGGGAAGCTTAAAAAGCTTCTAACAGGAATCTCACAGGTTGATTCGCCTTGCGAAGCTTGCGAGAACGAACGGTTCTTGATATGTTCTAGTTGCAATGGAAGCTCGAAAGTGCTTGCGGATCATCACGATGAAGAGACTAGTAACGATAAGATGTGGACGAGATGCATAGAATGTAACGAGAATGGACTTGTGAGATGTCCTCTTTGTACGTAGTTTAATGTTATAGTAACTTATCTGATTTTAACTTTGTAGAGTGTGTGAGAAAGTTTTCAAGCTTCAAAAGTTCAAAACGTTTTTGTATTAGGATTGCCTAATCGTCTATGTTTGTGTTAAATAAGTTAAAAAAACACCAAATTTGAAAATTCAGTTCTAAATTTTTAAGGTGTTAACTATTCTCTCTTACATCAAAACTCTATTTCTGAAACCCATCCCAAGAATACAGTAATTATTAAAGCTCTCTCTCTCTCTCTCTCTTTGGGGATGTTGTTTTAAATTTTCTAATCAGCCGTAGTATACTGACACGAGAGGGATATCAACGTCGTCGTCATTCTCATCCTCACAAGCGACCACAACATCCACGTGACGTCTATAAGCAGGCAAGTCAACCATAGCCACTTCTCTTGCAAGATCCACCACTCTCCTGTCCATCCTCTCTTTATGCCTTGGGAACATACTGTTGAACAGTAAACAGCTTCCGCATGATATGCTGTATGCGTGTAGTCCTTTCTCTTTTAGCCATTTTAGCAACTCCCTTAAGCTCGGGTTTCCCTTGATCACCCACCTGTCCCAAACAGTCCAGCTTTGGTCTTGGTGCTTCACCACTTTAGGTGGAACCGGCTCAGCGATGGAGAAGAGTGGAAGTGCTAAGTTAGCAAATGTGTTTCTGTAGTCTTCCACTTTGTGTGACCCGTCTAAGACCTTGTACAGCTCGAGGCAGACAAAACCTGTTGCCATTGCAGTTGATGTTGCAATGGCAGGTATGATTCTTCCGGCTATGAACTTGGCTTTGAGCTTGTCCACCTCGGGAACGCTGTAGTTCCTTGCTCTCATGTTGGCTAGCCCGGCGATCATATCCATGTGGTAGTTGGTATCGTCGTCCTACGAAGAGCATAATAATGTTAGTTTGTCGCTCTTGTTTATCCATATACAGAATTTGAAAAAAACTTGGATACAATTATGACTCACCTTTTCAAACTGGATTGTCTTCATCCTGAACTCTGGCTGCAAGCTCAACCTGCACCGCTCTAGTTTTGCGATTAGTTCATCAATGATTGCTGCATCATCGATTGAAGCTGTAGACAAAGTTGTAGCCTTCTCGTCTGTCACAATAGTTGCATCTTTCCTCGGCTCAAAGTCTGGAACAATCACTCTTTCCACAGCATCGGCTAGTCCCGTTGGGGTTTTAGCCCACTCAGGAGTAGGGATTCCAAATGTTTCAGCACGCAAGATAGAAGCAGCCATGACAAAATTGATATGACTCAGGTCGGTTGAGGAGAATTGGAGCGGACGAGGAAATCTCTTTGGAGCAGACCAGAATGGAGCTCCTGTACTAGTAGCAGCGTCCTCGGGAAATGTGTAACACAACTGCTTCACGCGATTGGCAAAGTAGTCCTCAAACCTGTAAGAAAGCACTTATGTCAAGTGAAGAAAATCAAAATAATATAGTCTCAATGAAAGGTTTGAGCCAAAGGAGAGTACCTCAGACGGGCCCAAGTTATGCAATCCTGGAATGAATTGCACTTTTCTTTCTCGAGGCACTCAAGAACACGTCCCAAAGTATCCCTAGCCTGAGCATCACCAGCAGTTCTCATCGCATTCATGTATTCAGCAGGATTTGAAAGATATGCATTAACTTCAGCTGGTGTTTTCTCAAGCAGGCCCTCAAATTCAGAGCGAGCCCATGTCAAGCAATGGTCAATGTTGTGAGGAAATGAGTGCACAGTGCACATCGGAGCTTGTTTCTCTGGTGGGTCTCTCGAGGCACCATAGTTCTCAGTGAGATGAGGGATAACCATCTGTGTGTTGCACTTTGCACCTAGGGTTCCTGATTCGAGGAGAGGCTTCTGGAAATACACACACCTTGAATCGACATAAAGCCTTGCAGTGACATTGTCCAGCGCGTTGACAACAACTGTCAGATTCTCCCAGAAGTTGTCATCAAAGACATTCTCGGTCTCAGGTCCAACACGATTTTGCAGAGCATCAATGTTGAGACGCGAATTTATTCCAGTTGTTGCTGTTGCGGCAACTGTGGATTTAGCCTGTCCTATGTTCCAATCTCGAAAGAGAAACTGACGACTCAGGTTACTCTTCTCAATTACATCATCATCAGTAACAGTTAGCTTTCCTTGAGTGCCACATGAGACACCCATCAAAGCCAAGTTCTTTAAGAACTCGCATCCAAGAGCACCGGCCCCTACAACAAAAACTTTGGCATCCTCGAGTTTCTTCTGAAGAGTAGACCCAAATACAGAGATCTGTGCATCATAACGGCTATTTTGTGGTCTAAACTCTGATGCATCAAGAGCTTCGTTGGGGAGTGACTCCATTGAATCAAAGTAAAAGAACTGCAGAAATAATGTCAAATTATTATCAGACTGAACAAGTTTAACATACAAAGACTGAAAAAATCAAACAGAGAAGTCTTTACCTGAAAGAGAGGATGGAATTTCCCAGAGCATGCCTTGACAACCTCCTGCCCAACAATGCCACCAAATATTGCAGCCATAGGATTCAGAACAGCCCTGGATCCAAAAGCCAAATGCCGCAATAGTTTAGAGTTGACATCTTCCAATCTTGCCTCACCCAAACTCTCATTAATGTCAGTTGCAATTTCTACTAGTTTCTGAGCATCTTCTTCTGAACCAGCAAACGGAAATCGGCCTGCTTGAGATGAAAACTTATCAAGTGCTTGGAATGCTAAGTGGAGAAGAGGTGGCCGGTCAAACTTTGAAAAGTCACTCAGAAGAAAGTCGCCTGGATCTTTAATTGCTTCTCTAAGAGGTTTAAAATTCAGCACCTTTGGTTGCTTAACCTGAGTCACAATGCCACCCTTTATATATCCCCCATAGTTAGTGGTGTCTTCTTCAAGGGTAAATGAATACGGCTTCACATTTTTAATCTTCCTTGGTTTTCCATCATTTAGCTCGGTCATCCCTTCAACCTCAGAGAAAACGACAAGATTTCCATCCTCAAACTCGAGCCTCTCATCATCTACACACGATACAAATCCAGGATTTTCATTGCTAACCGACGCAATAATGCCAGAATGTGGTTCCTCCCCATCAACATCAAGAACAGTAAAATGAGGTCCAAAATCACAAAACAAAGACCCAAACAGGCCCCTAACGTCAGCCTTGATGAATGCAATAGGGGGCTGGTGACTATGACAATAGTCATCAAACTCTGTCGCTTTCTCAAAAGAGGTATCCAAAAATACCACAGCCTGCATCAAAGATCGAAAAAGAGGTCAGCCACTATTTATTGCGAAAATTATGAACAAGCTAAAACATATTGTAGAAACATCTTCATCAACGTTAACTCACCTCTTATCTTTTGTATATATAATTATTTCCATGAATCATGAAAGTATTACTGACAACTAGAACTAGAAAACGAAGATAAACCAAATAAAGAGAAGGGTTTTGGATACCTGGAAATCAGAAAGCTGCTCTTTGGTTAACTTCCCAGTCAAAGTGGAGACAGCTACGGCATTGTTAAGTTCTTGCAACTTGTGAACAGAAGCAAGTGCCCTATTCTTACCAATGTCCTCCTCCGTGAAAACAAAGTTGCTAGATAAGTCCCATAGCTCAACCACATTTTCATCATGAAGAGTCACTGACTTCACACCAGCAAGAATTATATTCTTGGCTGAATAAGAAAAAAGAAAAATCATCCATTATAAAGAAGGATATAAATAACGAAGAGAACAAAGAGACATATCAGTCACTAGTGAATAAGCCTTTCATTATATAATGTCTCACTAACTCATCAGGATAACAAGTTTATATACCAATTTTAAGGTCTCAACTCCAAAAGCTCAAATGTACAGACAAAATCAAACAGCTCAATCAAGAAATACGTTTAATCAAGCTTGAAGCTCTTGAATAACAAAGCAGGACAAGTAGATAACAAAGCAACATGCAAGTGAAAATCAACAAACGAAAGAAAAGAGAAAAATCAGAAAACGGAGTCCAAAAAAAGCGTTACCAATCTCAGCACCAAGGCCTTGCATCCCAGAGATGAGAACGTTGGAAGCGAAAAGCCTCCTCATAGTCTCGCGACCGTAAACAGCGAGCTGTCTACTATGAAGATCTTCATCGATCTCATGATTGTTGGAGTTGTTGTCCGCCGTGTCCATCGGCGTCTCGTCACCACCGGTGTTCAAACCGAGGCCGCTAGAGTTAGAGGCGAGCATCGGAGAACCATCAGATTTATTAGTAGACTCAGTGTGATCGATCCGTCGCTTCTTCTTCGGAGAAGAAGCAGATGCGATGACGTTCTCCTTAGCAACGAACGATTCCATAGAGTAACTGAAGAGAATACGTATACAAATAAAATTCCGATGAGAAGGTTTNGGGTTTAGATTTCACAATTAGAACGAAATTCTATGTCGGTTTGGGTTCATTTTGATGATTAGGGTTTAGATTTTACAAGTAGAACCAAATTATAAGTCGGTTTGGGTTCACAAATTNGAGAATCGGAGGAAGAAGAGAACGAAACCGTACCTTTTTGTGAGCTGTGTGAGAAAGAAGAAGATCGGAGGCGATAAGCGGCGAATTTGTTTTGTTAAAGAGTAAAAAAGGAGAGAGTAAGCAGCTGTGTTGGCTTTTGTGTTGTAGGTTGTGTAGAGAGAAGCAAGCGGCGGTACTATTATAACTCGATACTGGGCGATGAAATGATAGATGGGCTTTTGAAACAAACTGTGCTGAATTCAGAATCAGCCTTTGTTGTTATGTATGTGGTAAGGTTTCTTCAAAATGGACCAGCTTTTATTAAGATAAATTGATAAGAAAATTTCTGGTTTTGGTCTTGTTGTTACACTAAACCGGATTTTACTAATTAGGCCAAATTTTTTTAATTCAAGTTAGGTGTGTGATTGAAATTGTTAATGTGTTTTTTGATGGATGAAGAGATTGTAATAGTAGTAGTTGAATATATGAATGCTTGTTGTGTATACTTCTTAAAGGATTTTGATAAGACGGACACTCAAAGAAGTATTCAAATAGTGAAATGTGTTGAAATGTACCTTCATGAACTCAACTATTATAGCTTTGTGAGCTAACATGTTACATGTGTTTTGGCAATTGATACGGGGGGAAGTGGTCTCTCTTTCTCTTCGTCACTTCTCCTAACAAACACAATTTTACAATATCTACGTTAATTTTCTAAGTTCTAACCCAAGAAAGTAAAAAAAAAAACAAATCATATTATTGATGATTAGTGTGATTTGATTAATTAGTAGTGTTCAACTCATCCATTGTACATATAACCTAAGAAAAGAAGGTGTTACAACAAGAAAAGACATGCACGAATGAATGGAACATACCAAAAAATATCAAACCAAGAAAACACAATAAAAAGGAAAAATACTTAGGTTCACCCCTCCATTCACCCTCTCTTCTCTCAGCCAATCAAAATCTTTCATCTAATATTTCATTTAAAAAAATATTCAAAATTAAATTAAAAAGCAATCCAAATTAAGGAAACAAATTATGTATACTTTAAATTAAGGAAAGTTAAATATTTGGCTTGGTTTATATTTTTAAAACTAGAGTAATTATATGTCGGTTTGGGTTAACAAATGAAGTGGTTAGGGTTTAGATTTTACAATTAAAACGAAATTATATGTCGGTTTGGGTTTACAAATGAGGTGGTTAGGGTTTAGATTTTACAATTAGAACGAAATTATATGTCGGTTTGGGTTCACAAATGAGATGGTTAGGGTTTAGATTTTACAAGTAGAACAAAATTATATGTCGGTTTGGGTTCACAAATGAGATGTTAGGGTTTAGATTTCACAATTAGAACGAAATTCTATGTCGGTTTGGGTTCATTTTGATGATTAGGGTTTAGATTTTACAAGTAGAACCAAATTATAAGTCGGTTTGGGTTCACAAATTAGATGGTTAGGGTTTAGATTTTATATATGTCGGTTTGGGTTTATTAAAAAGCGGTTTAAGTTTTTAATTTTATAATAATGTATACAGATTTTATTTCCTTATTTTATAAGGGGGTGAATGGAGAGGTTCACCCTAGGGGTGAATGGAGAGGTTCACCCCTAGGGGTGAACCCAAGTATTGTTCAATAAAAAGACCTTTAGAATCGTCTGAAAAAAAAAAAAAAAAATTCGGTTCGATTTCGGTTAAACCGGATTAGTCATCATCCTTATATTACATTGAATGAGTCGATCTCATGGATATAGATTTTATTCTCTCCTCTGTTCATCTCTCCGTTTACTTACACATAGCCTGAAGCGAAATTTCAAGGTTCGTCCTCCTCTTCTCTGTCTTAGTACTTTCCACTCTCTTCTCACGTCAATATTTTAACTTCTCATCAGTCGCTGATGTGATCCCGATTCCGATCCCAGATGAAAATGAGAGGAATATTATCTCTCAGATCGATCGTTTTTGGTTCTGTTTTATTTAACTAGTTCGCTCTTGTCTTGTTATCTGTTGATGAATGCACACACACACAACGATGTTGTGAATTCTAGAAACTAGGGGAATATAAAACAAGTGTATCCAATAAAAAGTTGTCTACTTTTTTACTTTGATCAATTCATTGTTTTAGATTATTGCTACATTCAATGTGTGGTCCTTCCTTTACCCAACTGATAAATACTTATAGACTTTGTTACACAAACAAAAGAGTAAACATTTTGGTGGTAAAGTAATAGTATTAGTTATGATTGGATTCACTATCTTACTTTGTGGGTTTGTATCTTTTACTCTGTTGAGATTAGTTTGCTTAGAGTTCAAGATGGCCTCCTTTGATGGACCAAAGTTCAAGATGACTGATGGCTCTTATGTTCAGACTAAGACCATTGATGTTGGATCATCAACAGATATCTCTCAATACCTTTCACTTTTGAGAGAAGATTCGATCTTGAACGGAAACCGAGCTGTGATTTTTGATGTGTGTTGGGACGTCGGATGTCCTGAAACTGAAACCAAAACCAAAACGTCAGAGTGGAGTCTGTCATCTGTGAAGCTGAGCACGAGAAACCTATGTCTCTTCCTTCGACTACCTAAACCTTTTCATGACAATCTCAAGGATCTGTACCGTTTCTTTGCTTCCAAGTTTGTCACTTTTGTTGGTGTGCAGATCGAGGATGACTTGGACTTGCTCAGAGAAAACCATAGTCTTGTGATAAGAAACGCTATTAACGTTGGGAAATTGGCTGCCAAAGCCCGTGGAACTCTGGTGCTTGAGTTTCTTGGGACGAGAGAATTGGCGCACAGGGTTTTGTGGTCTGATTTGAGTAGGCTGGATTCCATCGAGGCCAAATGGGATGAGGCAGGGGATGAAGAACATCTTGAGGCTGCAGCCATTGAAGGGTGGCTCATTGTCAATGTTTGGGATCAACTATCCGAGTAAATTTACTACCTATCTTTGTGCATTGGACTTGTGATTTTGTGACTCAATGCAAGTGATCCTTTGTATGTTGTTTTGATGTGATAACTTAACAAAAAGTGGACAGTTTCCGAATGAATTCGCCATTATGTATGAATGAAAGAAAACTATGTTGGTTCTGATTTAGGTATGGTTTTGACTTGATTTTTAGCTCAAAAATAGAACTTAGGTCGTGATGTGTTTAAATAGAAGGATACAAGTTTGGTGGAATGAAACAAAACAATCATCAAACTTTTGCTAAAAATATACTACTAACCCATTTAAAGTTGAAATAGAATAAAATGAATATACCAACCACTCATTCCACTAAAGAAGTACAAAATCCAAAGGGAGGATTAATGGACTTTGATAAACTGACAATATAATCTTCATTGGTTGGCTTTACTTTTTTAAGCTTATCAAAGTGAGGGGAACAGACAGTATAATTTAATAATCAGGAGATATGTACATTATACCAAAAATTTTAAAGACAGAGGACCCCCCAAAAAAAATGTTCAGTTTTCTCAACTGTATTATCATCACCTTCCTATTTATGACTACTTTAAAAAATTTATACTAGAAAAAAAAAAAAGAACCAAAGAAGAATGAAGTTGAGATTAAGAGAAGAAGAGGCAGAGAGATAGTCAGATAGATCTTCCCACCTATCTTCACTCATTCTGACACCGACACATATCGGTCCCCTTCCCCTCTCTCCCTCTTAAACCCTATCTCTTTCTCAACTATGCCTTAATCTCAACATTAATCTCTCTGTTCATCTCCTTCCTTTATTGGGAAACTCCGACTTTTTCCTGTAAATTGTACTGATTTGCATTTTCTCGAGAAACAAATAATAGTATTAATTCAAAAATAACTTTCTCCGTCTTGTCGGTCACGTTTTGTTCCTCGTAGCTAAAAAATCAGCTTTCTTGAACTCCGTAAAGGTTGGGCCTTTCTCTTGCTAATCCTCTTCTTTTTTTTTTTTCTCTGTGATTCAAATCAGGGGTTTTTTTTAATTCTCAATATCACTCACTGATTTTGTGGATTGGTTTTGTTATTCAAGGTGGAAGCTTGAGATTATGCAGAAGAAACGAGAGATCTGTGAGTACAGAGATAAATTGGACAAGACTTTGTCTTCTCCTGAACTCACCAATCACGACTCTCTCAAATCTCTTCTCAGAAACCAACTTAAAGGTTTTGTCTTTTTTCGCTATACCATTCTTACTTATGGAGTTGAGAGAGTACTGTTGTTTTCTATTAAGGGTTTCACTTCTGGAGATTTTTATTTTGGTTTTGATGAATTTTTGTAGAGTGTAATGAGAATATATTGGATAAAAGAACAGATGAGGTATCCAAGGTACTTAGCAAGCTTAGGAGTGTATCCATGACCGATCATCATGATGTTACTAAATCAACCAACGATGGTGATTGGAAAGTATGTGACTTCAGACATAACATTTATGTTCTTGTCCACCACTGATCAATCTTGGGATTGTAACGATGTAGCAAAAAAGTTTTGTTTTTTTTTTTACAGTTAAAACATGATCTTGAAGATTGCCGTGTTATGTACCGTGAAGGGCTTGATGGAAGTCCTTTTCACACTATGCTTGTTGAAGGTTACATGGATGGGCCTATCCATGAATGTAAGTTTATTTCTTATTAGAACTGAGACACGCGGATTCAAAGAGGTTTCTGCAGGTGATGTTAATTGTGAGATATGTATGATGCAGGTTTATGTGTATCTTGGGAAACAGCTCTCTACAAGAAATGGTGAGAGTCTCAAATATTTTGGGATTGTGAACAACAACATGATCTCATTGTTTCGCTGGACAACTTGTTTACTCTACTCATTTTTTGGTTTATGTTGTATATAGGTGGCCACAATTTTCATTTCCACCATTCAGGATCTTAAAAAGCACATGCTTGCAAAAGGTTGGAGTTGGTGAACAGATTTGTTTAGCGAGGTATGTTTCCATTGAGAATGATGAGGAACTTTGTGTTTTGGTTTCTATGTAACCAACCAACCTGTTGAGTCTTATAAAGCTAATCTTGAAATGTTTTGTATTGTGGGAAGAAAGGATGAAGGTACCATGGCCATTGACGGACAGAGAGATTATTGTGCATTACTTCTTTTTTGAATACTTTAAAGATGACTTAGTCGTCATCCTTTTGAACTCGGTAAAGCAAAATCCTTATCGCATATTTTTAATATTACCTTTGGTATCAAAATTTGACATTATTTGTTTGGAACTTTTAGATCTCTGATTTAGATGGCATTGGAGTGTCCTCTAAGGACTTCGTTATACCTGAATCACCGGATGCAGTGAGGATGGATCTCGTAGGCGGATTTGTTTTACAAAAGGTTACTCCACAGAGGAGTTACTTCAGGTTAGTGATGATTGTAGTAGTATTGAAACATGCTAATTGTCTTTGGTTGAGGCTAAAATCTAGCTCTTGTCAAATTTTGTAGAACGATGGGGGATATGGATATAAAGCTGGACTTGATGCCTCCATCTCTTATTAATTTTATAACTAGGCAGCTCATCGGCAACGGTTTCAGACTCTATAAAAAGGTTAGAAAACACAGATTTCTGTTTTTGCTGTTTCGAAGTTTTGGTGCAAGTGTCAATGTAACGTGAGTGATACCGTTTTTGTATTTGAATGTAACAGTCAGTTGCTTCCGTAGCTAAATTTGATGAAGATTATAGCAGAGCTTTAGATGATCCTTTGTACACTAAGATACGCCAAGCTCTGTATTCATCTGATAAAGCAATAGAGGAAGGACCAAAGTTGGAAGCCACTGAAGTCAATGGCAATTCTCTACCTAAGAAGGAACACAAGAATCATGGAGATGCTACTGAAAACAAACCTGTCCATTACAGAAAAACTGTTACAGAGATTGAGGAAGAAGAAGATTATGAGGAAAGCGTTTCTTCAGAGGATGGAACCAAGACTGATGTTGATATGAGAAGACGGTTTTGCGTCAGTCCAGAGGTAGAACAAGCGTTAGGGACACTAGATAGAGTTATATATATGGTTAGAAATATAACGCCTGTCCAAGAAGCCGAAGAATTGTCACCTGATAGATCAGAAGACCAGGCAAAGCGAGTAAGTTTATTAGAAAACATTATAAGTGTTCCTCAAAGATCACAGAGGCAAGATCACTCAACCTCAACGGTCACACAAGAAGAGATTAGAGAGAAGGAGACAGGACAAGAACAGGGGATCGTAAACAAAGGTAAGAGTTCGAGCTTGCAGAGAAAACGTAAAGCTCGCTGCTTTGCTTTCAGATCCTGGCTCTGAAGTGAACCCCAATTCTTGCAAGAGTTTTTGTGACACGAATACGAGAGATAAAAAAACTGGATCGCTTTTTTACATTTTTTACTTGTAATTGTAACTCTCTTCTCATTTGTATGATTCATGAAGTGTGTGCATTCTTTTTTCATAAATTTGTTTCTTTAGAAAAATAAAAGATCATTATACGAATTTGGCGAAACTAGTTTCTTGCTTATACTACGAAGAACAAAACGAAGCTTTGATTACGGTTTGGTATGATTTCTCAATTCGGTTTGGTTTTATACCCAAATTTAATTTCAATTCAATTAAACCAGATTGGTTTAAATCACAAAAAGAGAAAAACCCTAATTTCCTTTTTTCCAAATCCCCAAATTCACTCTTCGTTCTCTCTAATCATCACTGAATTGCATTCTCGTCACCGTCTCATCATCGCACCGTTGCTGTGGATTTGATGGATTCAAAGATCACTAAGAGCGGGTCAACTTCTCAAAATCCTTTCTTTTGCTTGAAGTGGCCATGGGATTCAAACAAGCAACCCAAATCATCATCAAGCGTCTGCGAGTTTCAAGGACCGTGGCTCTTCAAATCTATGCAAAGTATTGGCTCCATTGCTCTCAGCTCATTGACTTCACTTGGCCAAAATCCAAACTTTAGACCAAAGAAGAAGGCTTTAAGCAGTAGTGAGCAAGGAGAAGCAGAGCAGAGTGCTTTCGCAGCTGCTTTAGCTAGCCAGAAAGAAGCTACAGTGCTTGAATTTTACTCACCCAAATGCATACTCTGCAATTCGTTGCTCAACTTTGTTTTAGAGGTAGAGAAGAGGAATTCAAACTGGCTCAGCATTACAATGGCTGACGCTGAGAATGAGAAATGGTTCCCTGAGGTATTTTAATAAGCTTAAACTTCTTTCAACTCTTCTCGCTGCATACACTAATTACAGAGCTTTTACTTCTCTTCCTCTGTTTTTAATTTGCAGCTTCTCCATTATGATATAAAGTATGTTCCTTGCTTTGTTTTGTTGGACAAAAATGGACAAGCTTTGGCCAAGACAGGAGTTCCAAGTAGTCGTGCTCATGTCATTGCTGGTATCTCTCATCTTCTCAAGATGAAGCGTCCACCATCTTGAGTAGTGGATGGTTTTGTTTTTGCTGCATTAAAATAAAACTTTGATTGGAATCAGAATCGTTGTTTTAGTTTGTGCATAACTGATAATGCTGTGGAAGATTATAGTAGATGGTTTTTTGTTGTTCATAGATCTCCTTTTACTATTTTCTTTCTGTGGTATTGCTTCACTTGAAAATTTGAGTTTCGTATTATAATTCTCAGTATGTACATAATTTTGGTGATTATCAAAGGGATATGTACATATAAGACATTTTATGTGATGTGTGATTTGAAAGTAAAAACTTCTATAAATCAAGTATGATGAAAGTAAAACTTCTATAAATATAAAGGATAAATACATATAAGACATTCAATATTCGATAAAATATAACAAAAAATAGTATAAAAAAAAAAAAAAACTCCAACCTTCGATATCTTTTCTGCCAAGGTAGGTTTATCTACGTCTCTTGTCATCTACAAGTTTCGGTGATTTGATGTTCGTTTTTGCTCGTGATGATCAAATCACACATCACATATCATAAACTGTGTTAATTAGCTTGTTTGTGTTAGATGGTTTGCTTTTTTTAAATCCCTTTGATAAATTTGTTGATTCGGATAACTGATTGACTCTGTTTTTTTAGGGTATGGCTATGGCTGCCAAAAAAAAGGTGGAAACTTGTTCAATTAATAGCTTACCAGATGAGGTTTTGGGTCAGATCCTGTCGTTGTTCCCTACTAAACTTGCTGCTGCCACATCAGTTCTCTCAAAACGGTGGAGAAATCTGTTGCCTCTGGTTCATAACCTTGATTTTGATGAGTCCATGGTCTTTTATCCGAACAGAACATCAGAAACTATTGGTGATGGTGGTGGCTTCCTTGATTTCGTGAACAGAACCCTTTTGTTGCTCGGTGATTCTCCCATCAAGAAATTCTCTATGAAGTGGGATTCTCACATCGACAACTCTCAGTACAACCATCTGATCCGCAATGTGCTAGAACACGGAGCCTTGGAACTAGACTTGTCATCAACATCCACGCAATGTATAATGCCTGATTTCTTCTTCAGCAAGACGTTAGTTAAACTCACCCTTTCCCGGGGATATTACGACCAAGACATTGATCTTCCATATGGTGTGCTTTTCCCTGCACTCAAAACTCTCTCTATCGTTCAAGTGTCTTATATTGGTGATCTTTATGACTGCCTCCTGTACTCTTGCCCTGTGCTTGAGGAAGTTAACATATTTGCTGGTGATCCTTCTGAATGGGGGGGATTGGAGAAGACATATTTGGGGTTCAACCATCCAGAGAATAACCATATTTTTCCGTTTTCATGCTCTAGACGCCCACTTATTGGTTGGCCTTGACACGCCAAGTCTTGTGTACCTTGACTACTCTAGTTATGTCGCAGAAGATTATCATTGTCAGTTGGATTCGCTTGTCGAGGCTAGACTGGATCTTATATTATGGAAGTATAATGATTATATATAATATCCCACCAGTAGATGAATATTATGAGTATGATTCTACAAAGGGTGATGCTTGGGGTGATGCAACCAAACTCGTTGAAGCTATAAGGAATGTTGTGACCCTTCACTTGTCTGCTGATTCTCTTGAGGTCACTTTCCTACTCTCTTCTTTTCTTCTTGTTCTTCTAAATTGTAATCTAGTATATTGTTAATTAGTCGCCTATATATATTTAATTACTTGTTTCAAGTTGTAGCCATGACTTTGTTTGTGTGACCGATCATCAGGTGTTTCATTGCTGCTGTAAATCTATGTCTGAGTTCAACAACCTCGTGACGTTGTCTTTTGAGAGCCACGAGGAACGTGATTGGCAAGTATTGCCACTTCTGCTCCAGAAATCTCCAAACCTAGAAACTCTAGTCGTTAAGGTCTGAAAACGAACTAATGATAATTTATAAACTGACAAACATATATATTCTCTCTCTAAGTGTGCTGGTTTCTTATCCTTTCAGGGTCTTGTGCACAAGATTACAAAAGGATGTGGGGATGTATGCGCTTGCAAACGTGTGAGGAAGAAGAGGAAGAAGAAAATTAGTTGTTTATTGTCGTGTGGAGTGAAGGTGCTAAAGGTTTATGGGTATGGAGGAAGTTGTAGAGAATTGAAACAGATGAGACATTTCATGGAGAATTTGAGGTGTCTTGAAGTTGTGAAGGTTAAGGTTGAAGTTGATAAGCAAGATAAAAAGTACACCGATGGCCTAATGAAGCTCCTCCAGACAGCAGCTTCAAAATGCAAGATACAATTCATTTGAGTTGACTGTTTCATTCATTCACATATGATATGTGTGTCTTCTTTTTCTTTGGATATCCTCTCATTCTTCTACTTTGATGAAAGATTTTAATTATTGTTACAAGGCAATGCTTTTTTGATAAAATAATCGATCTCTATGTGAATCCTTGAACGGAGGTTATTGTTCATCATCATACACAAAAACATCTCGAAGCTTGATTGAAGTTTTGTTATCATTCTTTTTTTTTAAAAGGTAAACAGCTCTCTCGTAAGGCAAAATTAATTTACTAGAAGTATCTGTTGCTTCTGCTCCATAAACTGGTCGTTCTTCGTTTTTTGGAGCAGCCATTACATTTTCTTGAGGATTGATCATCTATAGCCTTTTGTGCACATTATACTAACTTTTTCTCTCACTCTTTTGATTAGTTTCCATTTGTTTCCATTTCCCTCAGCAAACAAAAAAAGTAAACAAACAATATAACTCTTCCAAAAAAAATCATTAAATAACATCTTATGGTCCTGTTTGTTTGACCATTTGTGTGATTCATTCAAATGATCCATTCAAAAGCTTCATCCAAATGAGTCATTTGAATGTCAAATGACTCAACAAACAAAAATAAAAAAGGTTCATTTGAATGATGCATCTTAATGGAGATGTGTTTGTTTGCTTTATTTACATTCTCATCTAAATGGATTTGATTAGAATAATGACTAAAATACCCATGTTTTGATCTAACAATTTTTTAATCTTAATTTTAACCATATTAATTTTAAATGGGATAGTGATTTAGTGTGTTGTTTTTTTTTTTGCGGAAAAAGTGAATTTACGTTTTTGCCGGGAAAATGTGAATTTATGTTTTTGGCGGGAAAATGTGATTTTGTGTTTTTGGCGGAAAATTGTGAATTTACGTTTTTGGCGGGAAAATGTGAATTTACGGTTTTGCTGGGAAAATGTGATTTTACGTTTTTGGCGGGAAAATATGATTTTGCGTTTTCGGTGGAAAATTGTGAATTTACGTTTTTGGCGGGAAAATATGATTTTGCGTTTTTGGCGGGAAATTGTGAATTTACGTTTTTGGCGGGAAAATGAGATTTTACGTTTTTTGGCCGGAAAATGTGATTTTACGTTTTTGGCGGGAAAATGTGATATTGCAGGTTTAGCGGAAAATTAGTTTATGCATTTTTGGCGGGAAAATGTGATTTTAGGTTTTTTGGCGAGAAAATGTGATTTTATGTTTTTGGCGGGAAAATGTAATTTTACGTTTTTGGCGAGAAAATGTGATTTTGTGTTTTTTTTTTTGCGGAAAAGTGATTTTTTTTTGTTGGCAAATTTTTTTGACTTTATGATTTTGGTGGAAAAATGTGATTTTAGTTTCGGCGGAAAATTTATCATGTGTTTTTGACATTTTGTAAGAATTGTAAAAATATTATTTATAATTTTGTAGATAAATAGATTTTTTATATAATAAGGATACATTTGTAATTTGTTATTTTTGGATGAAGCATCTCCATCCAAATGGTTCAACTAGAATCATTCAAATGAGTTTCAAATTTTTGCCTAAAATTTTAAAACTCATTTAGATGATCCATGTGAATGATTTTGGATAATGTTATTTTCTTGACAAAAACGAACAACATTTGAATGGACCATTCAAATGCTCCATCCAAATGAACAAACGAACAGGGCCTAATTTGAATGAATGAATCATTAAAGACTTTTTCTTTTGACAATTAATTAGATCATTATTATCAATTAAAAAAGGAAGTCAACAATATATAGTTTGGGTTTTTCAATGATAGTTATTGCTAGCTACGGATCTTGGCAAGTGGGCATCCTAGTATAATGAGGGATGGTCGAATCGTTATCTAATGTCTACATGCGTTAGTCATCAAATGTAGTTTACTTCAAGTTTTGTCTGGCTAATTTTTATCTACATATACAAAGACGATATCTTTAGCAAAACTAGATTAGTACTCGTGCTATAGCACGGATTAAATTTATTTAATACAATAAATTTAAATATTTTTATTTGAGATATCTTTTAACATTAAACAATATCATCATATAACCTAGATATTTTACACTTAAACCGAATTATAAGTTTATAATTTATTTTATCATAAAACTAACTTCATTTTAATTGGTAAATAATAATAGAATATGTAAATAAGATATGCATCTGTTTCTGAGGAAAAGTACATATCACTTTAAATTGTGATATTACAAACAATAACTTTTAGATATGATATTTATTAAAATGGCAAGGGTTTATTATGTAAACCCTATTTGATTACCAAGCAAACCCTATAAATCTCGGTAATCAAACCAACCCTATAAATCTCAATCTCGAATCTCGATTGTCAAGCAAACCCTTAAAGGTAAATTGTACAAATGATACACTTAAATACAACTAAAATGATTAATGTTTTAATTTTAAAACCAATTAATGACTCATATATCTATTATATAGTCTAAAAAATTTTATGTACTGACTGGACTCATATATCTATCATAAAAAGTTGTGTAGACTATGTGTAAGTGGTATTTTTAATTTTAAATATTTTTGGCCGTCGAAAGGGTCTCCAGAGTTAATCCTATTTAAATCGGGAGATATTTAAATTTGTTCAATTTCCTTAAACAGTATATAGAAGTAGGGTATATTTTGTTAGGTAAGATCGAAATATTGTTTAGTTTAACAAAAATCACAGTTTTTATGTTTAGGGTTACCGAAGTTGGAATATTTCTCGAGTTAAAATATTTTGTTTCATTTGTGTATATCATCTTTTATTCCTTCAAATGCTATTATTATATCCGATTAGGCTTAAAGTGGATTCATTGCTATTGCTATTATTAATAATTAATTATGAATAATTAATAAATAAGCGATATAGGATCTAACAGTAATTAAAGTAGACCCGTAAATATTGAAAGATGATCAAATGTTATACTCAAATTATTAATATGTCAATTCTATAACCAACTAATGACCCATATAACTATTATATAGTCTACCAAATATAAGTCATGTACTTCCCTTTTATTAAAAAGGGATTAGAAAGAATGTAGCTAAAAACGAATGAATACGTCTATTATAGTTAATACTAGTTATTCAATGCCACTTATCTATATGTACTTTCCAGTTGCAAACTTTAACACTAAAGTTGAATGAAAAAACTAAACATAGAAATACAAAGACATCATTTTTTTTTTCTCTTTTAATTAAATATATTTCTTTCTGGGTAAGAAAAGTAAAAAATTGGGGTCGGCAAAATTCCACAATTGAAACCAGCGAAACGAACCAAGCTTAACCGGCTATAAATCTGATCAACCGACCAGAGGCATTTTTATACCAACACTGTTTTATGGGTAACCGAACCGAATTAACCAGGACTAGCAAGTTGTTTGTATTTTTTCACTTGGCTAGTATAGTAGTATGTGTTGCAGCCTTGCAGGAGTATAAGAACTATTATAGGCGCTTCTCACTAATCGAATATGACTGATTTGAGGAAATAAACACTCTAAAATGTGAATGTTTATGCTAAAAAAACTAGTGTTTAGGTAGTAGAAACGTTGTTTTCGAACGTTTCTGAAATGAAGAAACAAAATGAACAAGGACCAACAACAGACTGTCAAGTAAAAGAAAACCCTAATTTCACTAGTCTGAAATCTCCTCAAATTCTTCTTCCAAACCCAACAAAACCCTATCTTCCTAGTTATTCAATGCCACATATAGAAAGTTGAAATGAAACTGTGGCTTTCCGTTATCTCTTTCAGTACACACAACAAAGAGATTCCTACTTCCAGAGCTTACGCAGAGACATGTTCTTCTCTGTGTCTTCCTTCTATCACCTTCGCTACAGCCATCTCAAAGTCTTCCTGTGTCACATGGACTCTCCTCTCCCGCAGTGCAAACATGCCCGCCTCTGTGCACACAGCCTGATCATAATAACCAAAAAACATAAGAGAGAGATGCAAATTGTAGAGCGATGCAAGAGAGAAGCAGAGGAATAGAAAACACTTTACCTTCAGCTCAGCACCTAAAGCTCCATTCATCTTCTCTGCCATCTTTTTCAGCTCGATTCCACGCATCAAATTCATTTTCCTTGAGTGTATCTTCAAGATATCAAAACGTGACTGCAACACAATTTATAAACATACATTAGCCAAACATGTTCGTCAAGCATACTATCCCAGAATATGTAAAACCTATATCGGTAGGACTACCACAAAGAGCCTTTAAATTCGGGTGAATGAACATGAGGATGAAGAGAGGTATTGTATGCCGTAAATGATAGTTTCTCTACATCTTCATTATCTTTCAGGTAACTTAGTCTAAAATCTAAATAAGGTGCCTATGCAAGATTCTGCATTCTTTCCACCAAAAAAAAATCAGAGCTAAGTTACTTCTAATATCATTTTCTAAGAAGCACATGCATTACCTCTCCATTAGGATTAGGGGATTCAATTTTCCTATCAATGCTTCCAGGCCTGAGAAGAGCTTGGTCCAGAATATCAATACGATTTGTCGCCATCAAAACCTGCAACAGTCAATTTAGAGAAATAACGAATTGCATTCTGGGATCACACGGAAACAAATCTACTAGTATACTTAGAAAAACAGAACTAATGAACAGTGAGACCATTAAGACTTAAGAAAATACCAAAAAGCTGTCATGATAGAAGTAAGCGAAAAAGAATGAGCAGCCTAGTAACATACCTCCTCAGCTCGTAAAGTCCAGTACTGGTCATTTATATTCTCAACTCTTTCAGTTGATGGGAAAATCTGCAAGGCATAAATACATCGGATTAATGTTCATTATACTTTTGGAGAATTTCTTCATGAGATACGGTAGACAAGAAGCCATCATCTTTAGGCTCATAACAACATTGACTACAATGTAAAAGATAAGAAGTCGTTTGCTACCTTGTAGATTTTGTGGTAAAACACCTCAAGCAATCTCAGTTCTGCATCCGGATGCGAAAGCTCCACCTGATGCAAGCATAGACCTTAGATTTACTTGCATAGCATCAAAACGGTTAACTTTACTGAAAAAATCAATAAAATCTATAGCCCAGAAATCATAATTTTCTCAGCAACAAACAATGGATTGTTAATTTAACATGGTCCTCTCAGTGATATATAGACAATCCACAGATCACTTTACAAAACAAAACAAGCCATTTGACAGAGAAGTTGCAACTTAATTGACCCACCTTTGTTTTAAGTTCATTAATAACATCTCCGACCGTGCTGTGTTTGGGTAGTCTGATGTTGTGGATTACTACCTGTAGGGTGATAGGCTTGGAAGCTTAAATTAAATATTCAAATGAAGACTATGAACCACAAATAATAATCTACACGTACTTCTTCCTTCGTGGCGGCGGATCCAGATACAATTTTCACCGGGTGCAAAAATTTATGTAATAACTAAAAAAAGTCATTAAAATTTTTTTTAGTATATAGTTTACAAGCATATTTTACGCTCATTTATATTTTGAAATCTCTTTATCACTCTTTTATTAGTGATATAATCAACCAATATAACATACAAGACAGTCACATAAAATTTGGTCTCCAATACGGTTGCGAGTTGTTGTCTTCACTACTTTCATTGTAAAAAAAAAATTACTGCAATTATTAGAATAAAAAATTAATCAACTAAAAACTACTGCAATTATTAGTCCAAAATATTAATCAACTAAACTAAGAAACAACTAAAAGAACTAAAAATTACAAGAATTTTTCACAAGCATACCAGTTTGTTTGTCAAATAAATTTGTCAAACCTATGAGTTTTTTTTTCTTTTCTAATCCTCTGTTTCACCGTTGAGAAAGAAATTCAATAAATACAATTTATGTAGTTTACAAAATTATGGAGAAAAAATATTTGTGTGACGGATTACATTAAATTTATAAGAAAATTGCCTATTACTATCTTCGATCAAAAGAAAAAGGAATAAAATTAAGTGGATTTAAAATTTGGTATATCTATTGGACTTTAAACCTTAGAAAATTAATATTCATTGAGATGTAGGAATAAATAAGTAGGGTGCAATTTTACATTTCATTGTGGTGCATACTATAGAAATTATATAATATACATATATTTTCTAAAATTCATATGATGCACCTGCACCACCCATGTATATGGTGGATCCGCCCCTGGCGCATGATGGAAAGCAACTTTTATGGTTTTAAGACCTTGCAATTCATTGTCAAGACCAAGTTTCTTAGCCACTCTTTCCACGACATCGTCATAAGTGTGCAGCTTCGACCTAAGGAAAAAAAATAATTATGAAATAAGTAAGCAGCTTCGACACCTAAAGAAAACAGAATCATGAAATTTCACTGAAATCAACTTGAAACAAATTCGTTTACAGAGAGGTACTTACAACTCCAGAACAAACTCATCTTGTTCCAACACCATGGTTGTGCCCATCACTATAGTACCTCAACCTCAACTGTCTAAAACTCAGTCGCCTTCCATTCAGATGTATACCAACATATTCGTCAGGGGTCATCTGTGGTGGGTAGACATCATGGGCATAGGTTGTGGGACATCCGATTATGATCAATTAGCAAAACCATTGAGAGGTGTGAAAAGATTGGAGAATAAAACTACTAGAGACTATCGGAAAACCATATAATAATGAGCAATGAACCCATACGATAGAAAAAACTTACTTTAAGATTGAATTCATTAAGTGCATAAACTGGTCGTTCTTCATTTTCTGGAGCAGCCATTATCATCTCCATTGTTACATTTTCTTGAGGATTGATCATCTATAGCCTTTTGTGCATATTATACTAACTTTTTCTCTCACTCTTTTGATTAGTTTCCATTTTTTTATTTAAGAAAGGAGCCTAAACCTTAGCAAACAAAAAAGTAAACAATATAACTCTTCTAAAAAAAAGATCATTAAATAACATCTTAATTTGAATGAATCATTATATTAAAGACTTTTTTTCTTTTTTTTTTTAACATCTAACTTTATTAATTTGGATAAGATTATTACAAACTGTCAGTTAACCACATTGGAGTTACATCAAACAACTCATACATATTAGTCAAAGCAGACTTTTTTTCTTTTGACAATTAAGATCATTACTATCAATTAAAAAAGGAAGTCAACAATATGTAGTTTCGGTCTTTTAATAATGAAAATCAATTAGATCATAAATAGCGATTAAAATTATAAAGAATGTATTAGTTGGGTAATTATGAATTTAAAATCTTATCGTCTACCACCAAATGGTGTCCAACTAGTGTATTCTAAGGGGGTGGTATTGGTTTGAGATTTTTGAAGATTTTTGAAGAGTTCAACAAAATTATTAAAAATGAATAAGTGAAAGATTGCTAAAGAGTTTTGTTGATTAGTTTTCTAAAATCTTGTAAAGTCCTCCAAACAATCCCTGTATTTTTATGATACTTTCCATGACTTTATTTTGTAAAAGAAAGTGTCTAAAATCATGAACCAATAACATAATAATTGAACTCATTAACAATCCTAGATTCTTTTGTTTTAATTGAATAACACACAATTTTTAATGATTTTATAAAAGTCTGAATCCAATAACTCAGATTTGTTAAGATTTTAAATGACTTTTTACAAATCATAAACTAATAACACTAAATTTGAACAGAGTTTAACAAAATCTTGACCTAATAACAACAGATTCTACATAACATTTAAAGTCTTTAAAACTTTTTTCAAATCTTAAACTAATAACCCCCACTAAGAATGAATCAGTAAGATTCAACGTCAAGTCTTTATATAATTAAAAAGACGTTTTTAAGGTTTTAATATAACCTCTTTTGAATAGAGATCGTCAAGAATGAATCACTAAGATCTTTTTCCCTTTTGACAATGTATCAATATGATCATTATCTTATCTTTGAAAAAGGAATTTAAGTTGGATCTTTTTAATAAGAAATTCAATTTAAGAAAAAAAGTAATGAAGTTCAATGAGAATGTAACTTGAACTCCAAGTTTTATTATAGTTTAGTAAAAGTGCCAGAAGAAAAATAAAAAAACAACAAGAAAAAAGGAAACCCTAACGACTAGACAACCCACCTTGGAAGATATATAAATATAAAGCCTAGTTCTCTTTGCCACTTCTTATCGTCAGAGCCAAACATTAATTCCTGAAACCTCTTCATTAGGTTTCACTGAAGAGAAGCGTTTTATATCCTTCGACAGCGGACCAATTTCATCTGATTTCGTGATCATCAATCTGGCCATGGATCCTGAAGCTGAACCCGTCGTAGATAAGTAGGTTTTCTTTTTCTTGGGATGCTTAGCTTCTCATCAGTTCTATCTATTTTTTTTATGTTGCGCCGCAGTTTTTCTAGGTTTTCGGAATTTGATGATGTGAAATTTTGCAGTCCTGCTGCTAATATGGATTTGGAGAACGAACAGAGGGAAGAACAGAGGAGGCGTGAGGAAGAAGAAAAGGCCAAACAAGTAAGCTCTCGTTAGAAAGTTTCATTTTTTTTTTTCCTTCTGTTCCCTATATATATGTATCTTATGGTTTGTGAGTTGTGACAAACGAGGTTTTTGATTTGCAGCAATACTTTGAGAACAGATTGAGGTATGTTGAAGCAGAGAAGGAAAAGGGAAACAATCCATACCCACACAAGTTTGTTGTGTCCATGTCAAACTCTGAATTCATTGAAAAGTATACTAGTTTAAACACCAAAGAACATGTTGAAGACGACCAAGTTTCTCTAGCCGGTATGATGATACATTACATACCCCATCAATATATGAAGTTTGTTAAGGAAAATATTATTGTTTACCGTTTTTGGTTTTTTTTTTTCTGGTAGGACGGATAATGAGCAAGAGATCTTATGGCAAGATTTTCTTCTATGATCTACATAATCGTGGTTCTAAGGTCCAAGTTGTGGCTAATAGAAGGTGACTAATTGGTTTTTTACTTACAATTCCCCTTACGAGTTGTTCTTTTTTGTTTATGCTGGTTAACTAGAATTATGTTTTTTTCTTTGTGATATGACTCAGTTACTCAGAATTAGATGAAGCTGAGTTTGTCAGGCTCCATGCTAATGTTAGGCGTGGAGATATTATTGGTGTCACTGGATTTCCAGGTTCTACTACCTCTTTATTTTCCTTTTTACGGCATATTAATTATTTTAGTGATCTTTATCTGAACTGAACACATACATATTTGTCCTCCTATCTCCAGGAAAAACTAACGTGGGAGAGCTAAGTATCTTCTCAAGATCCTTTACTGTGTTGTCTCATTGCCTTCACACGTTGCCGATGAAGGAAAGGCCTCGTCATGGAACCGAGGAAAATCCTCGTGAAAAGGCTCCTCCTAAGGTTCGGTGTGGCTAATATAGTGAGTAAACCTTTTTTTTAATCGTCTCATTTTTTTTACACTAACCTTTTAAATCTGCAGAACACTGAAAACTGGGTTCCAGGAAAGCCTAGAAATCCACAAACATATATTATTAAAGATCAGGTAACCATTACAACTTTTCTTTAGAGTTTAGAATGCTTAATTCAATACCAATCTGTTTCTACTTGGGCGGCAAGTAACATATGATTTGATACTTTTTTTTTCATTTGTGTCAGGAAACTCGTTATCGCCAGCGTTACCTTGACTTGATACTGCACAATGAGGTCCACCAGGTATTCAATACCAGCCGTAATATAAGGAAGTACATTAGAAGATACCTTGATGATCTTGATTTCTTTGAGGTACGCCATTGACTTTACCCATACCTTGTTTTTTTTTTGTTTTAGTTTCAATTTGTTTTGCAAATTTGATACTAATGTGTGTGAACTTTGTTTTTAGTTTGAGACATCTATGATGAGTATTAATGCTGGTGGAGCAACTGCACGTCCATTTGAGACACATCACAATGATCTGAATATGAAGATGTACATGCGCATCGCACCAGAACTCTTTCTCAAGCAGCTTGTTGTTGGAGGTTTTGACCGTGTTTTCGAGATTGGAAAGCAATTTAGAAACGAGGGTATTGACATGACACACAATCCAGAGTTCACCACCTGCGAGTTCTATATGGCTTTTGCAGACTACAATGACTTGATGGAGATGACTGAGGAATTGCTCAGTGGTAATGATGTCTAATACCTCTGCTTCCACTGGCACTGACTGCTATGTTTACGTTTTGAAACCAAACTTAAAACATTTTTTATTCTTGTTTGCAGGTATGGTGAAGGAATTAACAGGCGGCTACAAAATCAAGTATCATGCTAATGGGTACGATGAGGAGCCGATTGAAATCGACTTCACTCCTCCATTCAGGTTAGTCTAATGTTTTGATAGATCAGGACAGAGCTCTTCTTGGTGAAAACATTTTTGGGAATGAACATGATCTTCTTTGTTTCTGTAGGAGGATAGACATGATGGTGGATGTAGAGAAGATGGCCAACCTTAACATACCAAAAGATTTGGCTAGCGAGGAAGCTAACAAGTATGTGATTGATGCATGTGAGAGGTTTAATGTCAGATGCCCACCTCCTCAGACGACAGCTCGTTTGTTGGATAAGGTAATGTTGTTGTTATCCCCTAATAGTATGAATTGGGAAGTTCTGTGATTAGTTACATATGCTTATTTAAGATATCTGCAATGTTTTCACTGTGCAGCTTGTTGGACACTTTCTGGAAGTGACATGTGTTAACCCCACTTTCATAATGAACCAACCCAAGATTATGAGTCCATTGGCAAAATCTCACAGATCCAACGAGTTTTTGACTGAACGATTTGAGTTGTTCGTCAACCAACACGAAGTAAGCTTTATTATATATATAGGAATCTTGATATATCTATTGTTTTTGTTTAAGTAGAGAGTTCCACTCAACTAAACTGTTTTATTTGAATGCAGCTTTGCAATGCCTACACCGAGTTGAATGATCCTGTGGAACAGCGGCAGCGTTTTGCTGATCAGCTCAAGGTATATATTTGAATCCATCACCACACTCTCTCTCTCTCTCTTTGTGTTTGTGTATGTATATCAGTTTGAAACGCTTGATGATTTCAGGATCGACAATCTGGAGATGATGAAGCTATGGCTATAGATGAGTCGTTTTGCACGGCTCTAGAATATGGATTGCCTCCTACAGGTGGTTGGGGAATGGGAATAGATCGGCTTGCTATGTTACTAACCGACTCACAGAACATTAAGGTCCCTCTCTTCTTCTTTCTGAATACAGTCTCTAGGAAAAATCCAATGTAGTTAGTATATATTGTCTTAACTCCCATGTTCTGAATCTTGTTGCAGGAGGTTATCCCCTTCCCAACAACGAAGCCTAAGGACGAGCCATCTTCTGCTGCAACAGCCAACAGGTAAAAACCAAAGGTATTAAACATACTTAACTTCAGTTGTTTATCAAAAGGTTATAAACCAAAGGATACTAAACTTCTTGTTTCTTTATATGATTTCACAGCTCCTGCCGAGTAGAGAGTCTAGAGACTAAAGAAGGAGTTTGCAAAACTTATGAAGAAACATTCCTCATCTCTTTCTTTAAATTTTTAGGGGTTTTCCTAGTTTGTGTTTTGGTTTCTCTCTCTTTAGAACTTCTACAATTGCAAATCAGTCGTGTATAAAAAAGATTACACATGATGAAGTGTTTTGTCCATACACATTAGAATCATATTATAAGCTTTTACTATGGGTAAAACCGTAAAAGTAAGATTAAAGACATAATAATTACACTAAACCAAACCAATCAAGTCGGTCTGATTCGATTAAAGACACAAGTGTAGTTTAGTAATCATATATACACGACGATCTCTCTAGAGTGGCCAAAGCCTCGTGCGATACCGTAATGAAGAACACAAAGACGCTGGTGGCTTCCTTCTCCACCCTTTTCAGACGAACACATCTTTCAACTTCACGGTGTAATCCACTGGCTACGATTCAATCACAAACCCACCAATTGCGTCGCGAGTCTCTGCAACATCATTCTTCTTCATCAGCTGAGGCTCTCGCGGGTCGACTCGGATTTCCCGGGAGATTTTTCAGCTCGGAATCTGGAGCCGGGAATACAAGCTCCGGCTGCTGGAACTGTGGCGAGAAAGCTGCGTTTTTGTTCTGTAACTCTTGCCGTAGCATTCAACCTGTTGATGACTCCGTCGATTACTTTCAGATTTTTGGCTTGTAAGTATCAAATCACAAGTTGATTAGAATCTAGGGTTTCAGCCAAAGTTTTGATTTTTTTAGTTGGATTCAGCCAAAAGATGAGACCTTTGAATTTGGGTTTTTGGCTTTGTCTTGTCTCTTTGTAATTAGGGAGAGGAAGTATGAGATAAGCCCTGGAAGCCTTGAAGGCAAGTACAAGGATTGGCAAAAGAAGCTACATCCTGATTTAGTTCACAACAAATCTCAGGTCTCTTTTGTTGTTTGTACATTCTCTTTTGATGTTATTTACTCATCTTCTCTTAAATTTAGCTTTTGCTTTTTTGGATTGTTAACAGAAAGAAAGAGATTACGCAGCTGATCAGTCTGCAAAGGTGACTGAAGCATGTCGGACATTAACCAAACGGCTGTCAAGAGCAATGTATATAGTAAGAGCTCTTCTTCACTATTGCCATTGCGTGTTAAGGATTCTCAAAAGCTTGCAGTGTTTTTCTGAAACTATTTTGATTTGGTTATGTAGATGAAGCTGAGTGGCGTAAATGTCAATGAAGAAGAAACAATAACAGACCCAACGTTGTTAATGGAGGTAAGTGGATCCACTTGGAAAATATATTAGTCTTGAACTTCCTCTGCTACCGTAAAGGTTCAAATACATATGTCAGTCATAAATAAACATATGCACTTAGTTTTTATTCATTGGAAATGGTGTTTAGATTATGGAACTCAGAGAGGCCATATCAGAAGCAGATGGTTCAGTAGCGTTAAACCAGATCCAATCCCAGGTACCTTGGAAAATTCCTGAGTGATCTAGCTTCCTTCAGATGCCTTGGTCTTTCGTTAACTTTGTTAGCTTTCCAAACACCTTAAAAATCTGCAGCGTTGGTCACTGGTTGAATACACTAGACTGATCTAATCAATGTGATTTTGTTGTTTTCCTCTAGGTACAAGAGAAACTGAAGCAGTGGTCTGACTCTTTCGTCGAAGCGTTCGAAAGCCAGAGGTTTGATGAAGCTGTAAAATGCATACAGAGAATGACTTATTACGAACGAGCTTGTGAAGAAATTGTGAAGAAGCTATGAGGCAAGTAGTCACTTTTGAAGGGAACACATTATGGCTCATAACTTAAGTATCTTAGCTTCATGTTTTAGTTTAGTTATATGGAACAGAGGACTTTGTAATAAGAGCATTTGCGGATTTCGTTGCTAAGAAAAAAATTTGATTTGATCCATTTGTATGAGGTTCTATCCATTGATATAGAACTACAGTAATTTGTCAGAGAGAGAGAGAGGTCATGTGGATACCTTCCGCTGTGCTACTAAAGCCGACTTCTTCTGTTGAACAATCCGGGCAAGATCCTGCTTGCCTTCTCTGTTTAACCCATAGAAAACTGTCCGGAAATTGATAGTGCTTGGAGCAATACCCTTATCTAGCATCTCTGACAGAAGCTTTAGCGCATCTTCAGATTTGCCTGCTTGGCACAAACAGTTTATGAACTTACTGTATGTTGTAAAGTCTGGTGAAGTCCCTTTCTCTTCCATATTGCGGAATGCTTTCCAAGCCTCTTCCACTTTTCCCAGGTTCATGTACCCACAGATCATTGCCGTATATGTAACAACTGAAGGTTCACAGCCTTCTTCTTCCATTTCCTGACATGTCTGGAGAACCTTCTCGAGCTTTTTCTCCTTGAAGAAGTGAACAATCAAAGATGTGTAGACATGAACACTGGGTTTTATTCCCGTTTCCTTCATGGAATTCACTTTAGCCAATGCTTCTTGTAACTTTCCTCTCAGCAATAAACCATGAACAATGCTTCCATAAGTATACTGATCTAGTAAAGATTTATCTCCTTTAAACTTGTCTAACTCTGATAGAGCTTCCTCTAGTTTTCCAATTCGACAAAGAGCTCTTATGTAAATGGAGTAGGCCACAGGGACTGAGAAGCCTATCTTGCAGAGAGAATCCAAACAACTTTTTGCTTCCTTCATGTTACCAACTTCACATAAGCATCCCAAGTAGTCTTGGACTAGTTCTCTATCTGGGACAAAACCTGAACGAATCATCTCGCGGAATGTTCTGGTGGCTTCTTCAACGTTCCTGCCTTTCTTCTCACAAAGAACTGTAATTAAACACTTGAAGGTAGACGAGCTCGGGATCAGACCCATATCTTTCATTTCCTTGAACGTTCTAAGAGCAATGTTGGTAAGACCGGTTCTACCATACTGCATTATCATGATTGCCCATGTATCTTGTGTTATCAAGCAGCCTTGTCTTCTCATCTCGTAAAACAGACTTCTCATCTGGTTAAAATCTTTCCCACATCCTGCAACTTTGATGCTCATGTTGTATGCCTCTGAACTGTGCTTATAGCCATTTCTCTTTCCCACCCATGAAAAGAAACGTAAAGCAGCGTTGCCTTGTATCTTAGCATTGCGTAGAACCTCAACGACCAGTTCTGGCGTGAACTCAACTGTCGATTCTTTTAGAGATTCTTTGGTTCTCTCCCAGTCACGAGAGGATGATAACATACGACAAATTTCTTGTACCTTTATTTTATCAACAGCAGTAGAAACTGGTGGACGATCTGACTCTTGAACAAGCTCATCCTCTTGCCTAAATTCTTCTTCTTTGTCATATCCGTTTGGTTCTTGACAATAGAAATTGCATTTTTTCTGGATCTCTTTTACAAATTCAATTTTCTCCTTTTCACCATTTTTCTCCATACTAGAGATAACCCAAGAGAACATATCATTCCTAATAGCTATCTTGGAGGCGTGCATCTGATTAAGTAGCTTTAGGACCTCATCATATTTTGCTGATCTGCAGAGCTCCTTCACAAAGATCGAATAAGATTTCCATGTCGGTTTGATGCCCTTTTCCTCCATGCTGCTAAACACTTTCCATGCCTCTGGTACTCGGTTTTGGCCCAAATAACCAGCAACCACGGCTGTGATAGCGACACTATCAGGCTCAACTCCATTCTCTATCATCTCACTGAATAAGCTACAACCCTTATCAAACTGTTTAAACTTGAAAAGGTGTTGCATAATCTCAGTGTACGTAGAAACTCTAAGTGTATGCCCTGTATTTTTTATAACCTCAAACTGTTCAAGTGCTTTAGAAACATCGTTTTGCCTGAGATACCCACTGATAATAATCCCATATACATTTGAGTCATCCAATTTCCTTCTCTTCATTATATCAACAATCTCTAAAGCATCTACCATTCTATTGGCTCTGCAAAGTCCTTTAACCAAGATCTCAAAATATTTAGCGTCAAGGCACACTTCCTTGTTTTTAAGCTCACGGATCAGCTCCAGCGCTTCTTTTATCTTACCGGAAACACAAAAACTCTTGAGCAAATAACCAAAAGCCTCATGTTCTGATATCTCACATATCCTAACCATGTCATCTGCAATGGACTGAGCTACATCAACATCCTCTGATTTCGCTATACAATCCAGTAGCATCTTATACGTTCTCAATCCAAAAGTAATATCCTTTTCCATCATTTCCTTATAGAACTCAAGAGCAAGATCACCTCTACGGGCTATACATAGAGACCTAATCATGATATTGTAAGCTGCAGCATCGAGTTCAAAGCCACTTTGCCTCATCTTCTCAAAAACCAGCAGGCCTTTCCCTATCTTTTTGGCTTTACCGTACACTGAGATAAGAATAGTCCATGTCCTAATATCTTTATCACAAGCGTTCTTCTCCATTTCTTTTACCAGTTCATCAACCATATCAAGATCTTTGGCTTCCCCAGCTATGCTTAACATGGTGTTGTATATTCCAACTCTGTGTGAAAAACCATCCTTGTCTTTCACCCAATCAAAGAACCTACGAGCTAAATGAGGAACCTTGAAGCACCTCTTCAGTACATTCTCCACTATCTCCGGTTCAAACCGGAAACTCAATTTCTCTAACCTCTCCTCCATGGAAACGATATCGTCATCTTCCCTGACGACACTCGTAATCTGATGAACCACATGACTGACGTCGACTTCTTCAAGAACAACTCTCTGAACCTCTTCTTCATTCTCGCCTGAAAACCCCTTTGCGGCATTTTCACGAACACCTTGCGTGCAAGAAACTGATGCTCTGTCGGGTCCTGACTCATGGGATCTGAGCTGCGTAGTCTCATCTGGTTTGACGACATCCGATCCTAAAATCTCAGTAATCTCGTTGAAGAGTGACGTGAGAGCAGCAGCTTCTGCTTGGATCTTCGTCGGGGTAACACGGGTTTTATTAGATTTCGATGACTTTGAGAAACCTGAGAAAGAAACGAGTGGGTTCCTTCGTGTTGGATCAAAAGAGCATGACTTTAATCGAAACAAGGCTTTCATTGTTCTCTTTACTCAATTCCAACATCAACTTGTGATGTTAACAGTTAACACACAACTCAAAAGTCAAAACAGAGTTGTTTTTTTTTTTGTCGTCATCAAAAGTCAAAACAGTTGTGAAAGGTAAAACACAACTTAAAAGTTACTGTGAAATGTTACAATAACGGGTCATATTATTATTTAATAGGGTGATGGTATTAGTCTATTAGATTTTGCTGTTTATAGACGATGCATTATGGCACAAATTGGTCCTTGCTTTGATTGAAGAACAAAAAAAAGCATCATAGGAAACACAACAAAATGAACAAATAATTGAGGGAGCATCGATGAGAGACCACATGGAGAAAACAAATATATCAGACAACTTCAGTATCAAAGACTTGAGAGATTTTTCATAAGAAACTTGACCACAAAGACAGACAGCTAGGTTTGTGCTTTGTCCTCCAATGATCAACAAAACACAGCCACAGCCAACTCATTATCCACGTGATTAATTATTCTACCAAATATGTTTAGAATACATTCTCTCCAAAGATAATAATAAAGTCAGAGAGACATTGTGATCATAGGGACGACTATAATTTAATTATGATTCTCTTACCATTACCAACTGGAATTATACTTTCCCTGTAGTAAAAGCCAAACAAAGGACTCCAAAACAACAAAACAAAGCCTTAAGGTGAAAGAAAAAAGTCTTTGTTCTCCCTTTTTTTTTATTTATGGTACTCTCTCATTCTCTCTCTCATACACCACCAAATTAATTAAAAAATGATTGATATATCTAATTACAGTATTCATAATCCAAAGACCAAACCAAAACACCCCCCCAAAAATATATATTTAAGAAATGAAGAAAAATAGAACTCAACAAACCCACCATCCTTCTCATCATTCCATAGAAGTTTGGTGTTTTTTGAAACGTTGTTGTTGGTCCTCTCTTCGTTTTCTATTCATCCAAGGCCAAACCCTTCAATCAGCTGTGTAAAGTGGAAGGAAATACATGAATTCCCGTTTACAACCGTAAATCGCTTGAAAGGATCAATGAACAATTGAATCGTAAGAAACAAACCTTTTTGAATGTGTTTACATCAATTCTTTGGCGGGTTTGCGAATTCACCGGCATTTGCTAAGATAAGTGTCCTTGCCAAAAGCACCAAACATGCTACAGGCTACTTCCAACAATCTCCCTGTTTGTTTCAATCACAACAGTAACACCTTTATTAGGTCAAAGTCAATCACACACACACACACACTCACTCTAATCTCTCCATAATTGTAACCTTACTTATAATAATATTCTAGATTTGTACTTTACAAAAAGCTATTAATAAAATACCCAATTTTTATAACCTAACAAACATATTGAAAGGTAGGAAACATGACGAGATGCTAATAGCCAGCTAGTTAATGGCTATGACCAAAACACACAAAATAACTTAACCCTTCTTTGATTCTTGCTTGTGGCATGTTATCATCCAATATTCTCATTAATCTTTACTTTCCTAACACGCTTCTAATCTACACCTCTTGCTCCTAATTGCAGCATCCGGAATCTATTCAATTCGCTAGGCTAGACCAATCTAACATTCTTTGAGCTCTAACCTTGTTCAAATTACTAGACTCGTCTTACGTTCTTGGACCCTAACCTTGTTCTTACACAAACTAACATTCTCAAGATCTCATTGTTCATTCAAACTATAGTAAAGCCTACTGAAGTCTGATCAATCAAACACTAGACAAAAGACCAATGACAAAAAGAGAACATACCTCTTCTTGGCTGAACAACTTTCTTAACCGGTATCTTAACCGATTCAAAGATCTCCTCTTCTTGAGGAAACAAAACACCATCAATCCCCTGAACCGAAATCCGACCGTCGGTATAAATATCAGGATCGAACAAATAAGCCGACCTCTCACCGTCACCAAACTTAACCGAACCATCAGCTTCCTTAGCCGCAACCTTATGAGGAAAACGCAGCGTATCGAACTTCACATTCCCAAATCTCCTAACAGAATTGTACATACTCTCCTCCGTCTGATACTCAGGGATAATATGGTAATACACAATCTGCTCCGGCGCTCCTGGCTCACTCAGCTGATCCGTCGTCAATTTCGCCATAGCTTCGTCGTTGGGAGCAAGAACCGTTAA
>NC_025704.1:2530917-2581053 GCF_000633955.1 Camelina sativa | reverse complement strand
AGAAAACAAATATATCAGACAACTTCAGTATCAAAGACTTGAGAGATTTTTCATAAGAAACTTGACCACAAAGACAGACAGCTAGGTTTGTGCTTTGTCCTCCAATGATCAACAAAACACAGCCACAGCCAACTCATTATCCACGTGATTAATTATTCTACCAAATATGTTTAGAATACATTCTCTCCAAAGATAATAATAAAGTCAGAGAGACATTGTGATCATAGGGACGACTATAATTTAATTATGATTCTCTTACCATTACCAACTGGAATTATACTTTCCCTGTAGTAAAAGCCAAACAAAGGACTCCAAAACAACAAAACAAAGCCTTAAGGTGAAAGAAAAAAGTCTTTGTTCTCCCTTTTTTTTTATTTATGGTACTCTCTCATTCTCTCTCTCATACACCACCAAATTAATTAAAAAATGATTGATATATCTAATTACAGTATTCATAATCCAAAGACCAAACCAAAACACCCCCCCAAAAATATATATTTAAGAAATGAAGAAAAATAGAACTCAACAAACCCACCATCCTTCTCATCATTCCATAGAAGTTTGGTGTTTTTTGAAACGTTGTTGTTGGTCCTCTCTTCGTTTTCTATTCATCCAAGGCCAAACCCTTCAATCAGCTGTGTAAAGTGGAAGGAAATACATGAATTCCCGTTTACAACCGTAAATCGCTTGAAAGGATCAATGAACAATTGAATCGTAAGAAACAAACCTTTTTGAATGTGTTTACATCAATTCTTTGGCGGGTTTGCGAATTCACCGGCATTTGCTAAGATAAGTGTCCTTGCCAAAAGCACCAAACATGCTACAGGCTACTTCCAACAATCTCCCTGTTTGTTTCAATCACAACAGTAACACCTTTATTAGGTCAAAGTCAATCACACACACACACACACTCACTCTAATCTCTCCATAATTGTAACCTTACTTATAATAATATTCTAGATTTGTACTTTACAAAAAGCTATTAATAAAATACCCAATTTTTATAACCTAACAAACATATTGAAAGGTAGGAAACATGACGAGATGCTAATAGCCAGCTAGTTAATGGCTATGACCAAAACACACAAAATAACTTAACCCTTCTTTGATTCTTGCTTGTGGCATGTTATCATCCAATATTCTCATTAATCTTTACTTTCCTAACACGCTTCTAATCTACACCTCTTGCTCCTAATTGCAGCATCCGGAATCTATTCAATTCGCTAGGCTAGACCAATCTAACATTCTTTGAGCTCTAACCTTGTTCAAATTACTAGACTCGTCTTACGTTCTTGGACCCTAACCTTGTTCTTACACAAACTAACATTCTCAAGATCTCATTGTTCATTCAAACTATAGTAAAGCCTACTGAAGTCTGATCAATCAAACACTAGACAAAAGACCAATGACAAAAAGAGAACATACCTCTTCTTGGCTGAACAACTTTCTTAACCGGTATCTTAACCGATTCAAAGATCTCCTCTTCTTGAGGAAACAAAACACCATCAATCCCCTGAACCGAAATCCGACCGTCGGTATAAATATCAGGATCGAACAAATAAGCCGACCTCTCACCGTCACCAAACTTAACCGAACCATCAGCTTCCTTAGCCGCAACCTTATGAGGAAAACGCAGCGTATCGAACTTCACATTCCCAAATCTCCTAACAGAATTGTACATACTCTCCTCCGTCTGATACTCAGGGATAATATGGTAATACACAATCTGCTCCGGCGCTCCTGGCTCACTCAGCTGATCCGTCGTCAATTTCGCCATAGCTTCGTCGTTGGGAGCAAGAACCGTTAAAACATAGCCTTCTGACACCAACCGACCCATCTCCGTCGCGAGTGACGTCAGATTCACGAGAATGTCTGCCATCTCGTTGTATCCGCCGTAATGTAACAGTGTGTGGATGAAATCTTTGACTTGAGCTTCACCGTCGAAGTGGTGGCGCTTGCCTCCAGGTCCAGGAGCTGGCGCCGGTGCTAACGACGGACCAGGAGCCATAGCGGATTGGATCGGAAGAGCCGGTGGAGATCCGGCGAGGACAGGGGGGGTTGGTTTCTTGAGACGGTTGGTTCTAGGGTCAACCTCCGGAGCTCCTTCAGGTAAGACGGCGGAGATTGACTGGAGGCTACGACGGCGATTGAAATCTTCTTGAACGGAGCGAGGGATGAGAAGCCGTTCGATCCCGTGGATCAATCCGTCGGGTCGGGTCAAATCATCGGGTCGGATAATCTCAGCTAAATCCACCATCTTTTTACCGTCTCCGTTGCTCAGATGGACCTGATCGTTCCCTAGCGTGTTGTGCTTGACCCGACCCGATTCTTCTGATGGCCATTGGTCTGACCCGACCCGATTGGGTATAATGTGGAACATGAGGAGTGTTTGTAGAGATTTGAGATTACCTGGCTGGAGCAAGAACCGCTTGAACTCAGGGTCAAGGTCACGCTCAAGAGCTTCATTACGAGGGGCAAATATGGTAATATTGTGAAGACCAACGGCGTCTTCGAGTGTTTGAAGGAGAAGAGCTTTCTCGACGAGCTCAGCTAGCTCAGTGTAACGAGAGTCGAGAAGAGCTACGAGGACGGAGTTGGAGTTGATCTGACCTGACCCGGAAGAAAGATTCGTGTTCTTGGGTAATGCAGATGATGCGGTAAAGGAGATAAAGAAGAAGAGAATGAGATGAATGACGGCGGAGCCACCATAGATGCGGCGATCCATGGAGCTCTCTCTCTCTGTGTAAGATCCGATTATCAGAAAGATGGAACAATAAATTTTTTCTTTCTTTCTTTTTTTATGGTGAAAGAGTTTACTTTTTTTTTTTTCCTATTTCTTGAAGTGTCGGCGATGGCAAGTGGAAGTGTTAAGAGAGAGAGAGATGTGAGTTTGGTTGTGTGTCTATGTTGTGTAGTAGTATTGGGGTTTTTTTCGACTTTTCGAACCAGCCTGGTGATGGGACCACCCCCGAAAAAAAAAATTATAAATGTTGCTGACTTTGGATGTTTTCTCACCTCCTCGACTCGGCTCGGCTTGTACTTCTTCCTCTAAACCCTTTTTTTTTTTTTTGGTTGGGAAAAGTTATTATGTGTGATTTTGGTATAGGGAATGAATGAAGTGTGTGATGATATACTTAACTTGAAAGTGAAATTAGGGAAGAAGGGAAAAAGGTGAAAAAGGAGGCATGTGAGTGTTTTGAGTTGGAAGCAAAAGAAGAAAGAAAGAAAAGAAGGAAGCCGAAGAAGTAAGAACGCGTGGCTTCAAAAGGAAGCTGTCGGTTTGCTACGTAAACATCTATATCTATGTAATGTAGTTTTGTGAATGTGAATTGTGTAATGACGACCATCATCGAATGACTTACTTCCACGCTCCATCTTTGCGCGTACGAGTCACGCCAGTTTCGTTTTCTCTCTCTCTTCTTTTTGTCGTCTAGCATTTTTTTACTGGAAGAGCGAGTATCTTGCTATCTTTTATGGGCTCAATTTGGGCCTTTAAGCACCGATGATTTATTTATTTTATTTTTTTGTAAACCCAGAAACTTGGTAAGTTTTTCTTTGACTCATAAGTATTTTTGGAGTTTGGGATCGCATATATATATATATATATGTAAGGGATCAATCATAGTGTTTTAAGTTTGGGATAGCCATATATATGTAAGGGATTCACAAATGCGTATCATCCTTTCTAAAGCAGATGATATTGTAGTCCTAGCGACTAGAGTTAATGTGTTTTGCAAAATAAACATTTTCTAGTGACTCGTGACAGTAAATTACAGTTGAATGAACAAACAAAAGTGGAGTGACACTTCAAAAAGACTATGGATCACGTAAAGCCTATAAATATCTTATAAAAACAACTAGTTCCATCTTCAACATTGCGGTTTAATTTCCAGTGAGCTCATAAAATCTCTTCATCTTTTTGTATGTTTCCACCTCTGCAGCTCACAAAATTGCAGTTTTAGGTCATGGATTATTGTCGACCCAATATATATAGAATCAACCATTTTTCATATTTTCTCCTGATTTTTCAAACTTTACGACTTATCATGCTTTATACTGTAACTTGAGCAAATATAATTTTGGGGATGACACCAAGCCAATGTTTCCATCGGTTTAGGTTTGCTTGAGCAAATACATTGTCATTTTAATAGTATCCAGACCTTGGGTTTATAGTTATAGCACAGGGTTGGTTGTCTTTGTACGGCGAGAAAATTGTTTTGAAAGAAATTAAGATTTGAACATCAAGTTCTAAGTTCTTAACATGTCTATGGGGCTATAATGAGATGGAATGATTAAAAAAAAACACTACATTGATAGATTTATGAGGTAACACTACTCATTGTCTATTGACATTTTAATTTATTTATTTTGTTTTTAAAGGTACTCGATCTTTACCCACCGGCCACATCTACAAAAAAAAAAAAAAAAAAAATTAAATAAATCACAGTTCACTACAAGAAAACAAGGCGATTTCCGACGGAATTCCCCACCGACCACATTCCATCGGCTATTTTTGACGGATTCTCAACTGATATACGACGAAATTTAAACCGTTGTAATCTGTTGGTAATCCGTCGGGAAATACCGACGGGACTACGTCTGTCGGGAATTCTGGACCATATTCCGACGGAATCCGGACAGATTATATTTCTTAGACAACTTCGTCGGAACTCCGTCGGTATTCCATCGGTCATATGTTATTATAATAAAGATTTTAGATAACAAAAGTCAATTTAAAAAATGTCAAAATTGTTTAATAATTTGAAATTTGACAAAACACTACATTAATTTATTTAATAGAAATTAGGTCTAACAAAACACTACATAACAATTCACTTTCTCAAATATTAAAATCTAAATATATAAAACATGAAAAAATCATAATTCCGTTGATAATCTGTCGGGAAATACCAATGGATCCCCGACAGACCTAAGAGTTTTCTTGGGTTTATGAATACAACTGCATTTAACACGTGTTTTAAACTCCGTCGGAAAACTATCGAAACGCGGCCATTACCAACAGATAACTGACATATTTCCAATGGATTTAAGGTATAGGATATTGAAATATGAAACTTTATAACTTAACACATTCACAAACACTATTTCTTATGTTTTAAAACAAACCAATCAGTTTTTGTCTATTGTATTACAATAAGTTCAAATTTTCAAAATTTAACATGATTTCATCATAAGTGTTTCTATATACACTTAGAATGTTAGTTAAGAGTTTGAATGTTATGATTTACTAAATTTTAAAATTAATTTTCTTATAGATATTTTTATTGAAATAGATTTGTAAGCTATGTAGTATACTTATTGTAATGGTAATTGAGTAGTAAAGATATTTTTTAACTATATATGAAGTTTTTTGAAGTTTTTTCATAGATCCGTCGGGAAACTGTCGGTAATAATGAAAATAACAAAATTTTCCGTCAGGATTCCGTTGGATAAAACACAAAATTTAACCCGGGAAGATATTTTTCCAAAATTTTTTGGTTATTGCGGGAAGGATTATTTAATAAAATTGGGTTACTTAGTGTAAGCCCAAAAACTTTTCACCTTCTCTTCTCAACCTAGCCGTCACACTTCTTCTTCCTCACCCATATTTTTTTCTTCACCGATTTACTTTTTCTTTTTCCCGTTTTTCCCTCTTTCTCTCTTCTAAATCAAAGATTTTGTTCCTCATATCAACACAACCACTCAACAATGTAAGATTTTTTTGCCTTTTATCTCAAATATGTTTGAGTTGGGATTTGCAATGTTTGGTTTCATTATATGTGGCTGACTCAAAAAGTAAAGATTTTGGGTTCAAACATGTTAGATTAGGTGTTCGTTATGTCAGATTAAGGGGTTAGATACTATGATTTTGCTTTTTCAATTGTTAAGAATTGGGTTAAAGTTTAGTTTTCCTAAAATCAAAAATAGGATTTCGTTGATTAAGGGGTTGTTCACTTGATCTATTTGTTACGATTTATATGGGTATTCAGTTGATCTTTTGTTGGGTTTTTAGATTTTTGTATAACTGTAATATTTTTTTTTTTCAAAGGGACTATGAAGCATATCGTTCTCGTCAAAACCGCTCCACCCAAAACCGAGAAGAACCCAGTGGTTCTGGGGCTGAGTTTCAAACCCCCTCCACACGAGCTTTGGGATCGCTTACAGCTGCCTCACCTCCTATCCTAATGACCATAGAGTATTTCGTTTCTCAACCGAAATGAGAACTTATCCCAAAACTCCATCCCAACTACATCGGATATGCTACATGGTAAATCTCAAACTCTAAAACACTTATGATTTCTTATTATTTTATATTTTAGATCAAACTTTTGTAGGTTTGAGGCATCTGGAAACGCCATTAGCAAATCTCTAAACTAGATGATGTATGGACTCCTCAAAGAACCTTATGAAACATACTCGTCAATGCCAAGTGATGACCGTGACCTTTGGTTGAAACATTTTGTAGCAATCGAGGTGGCAAAGGGCAAGCAACGCACAACGCCGGGTCAACAAGCTTCTATACCCGTGGAAAACAACTTGTAAGTTTCAACATTTTGTAGCACAGTTCAAAACTTAACTTCAATGAAGATTAAAACTAAAATTTGTTTTAAAGACTAAAAGAGATGGTGTGGCTCCTGATCACTTAACGTTGATGGAAAACACCCACACCAACAAGAAGACCAAACAAATTCAAGACCCCTTAGCTAAAGAAGTGATTGAAAATTCTCGTAAGAGGATGGAGGAGTTTAGCTTATCTCAACCTTCAGTCGATGGAAATGGCTTACCAACACCAGTCCCCGTCGATTCTTTTGATTATCTCAACCTTCATTCTTTTGATACATTTTGCTTATGATTCTTTTTATACATTTTGCTTATTCTTAACAAATGTTGACTTTGTGCTTGTTTATCATCTTCATCACCAATATATGATCGTGATCCTGAGCTTGTTCGAGCCCTCCAAGAGAAAGATGACCGTATTGAAGCTCTTGAGAAGATGATAGAAAAAGAGAATGAGAGGAACAAGCTGAGAGATGAGGAGCTTGCATCGTTTATGGCAGAGATGCGATCAAAGTTCCCGGTGAATTCAAGTTCTAAGACCTATTTTCACAATATTTAAGTTTCAGTTTCTATTTCTATTTCTTTTTTATTTGTGTATATTGCATTTTATTTTTGGGATGTTTGTGTATATTGCATTTTGGATTTCTAAATTTATGAATTCAAATATTATTATCTAATTAGTAATTGTTGTGAAAAGAACAGGAATAAGTACTATATTAATTAGTTTAATCTTAAAAGTAAATTATATATTAAAAATATATTAATATAAAATATTAACCCGTCGGGAATCCATCGGTAAAAACAGAGTAAAACAGAGAAATTAATCATTTTTATTGTTGGGAAACCGTCGGTAAAAGTTATTGGGAAGCCGTCGGGAACATAGCCGTTGGGAAATCCATCGGGAATTTATCTGACGGGTTCTCGACAGCTACATTATCTGTCGCCATTTCGTTGGAAACAGAAGTCGTTGGTAATCCGTCGGAGAGTAAATGTCCGTCGGAAATCTGTTGGAGATGCTGACGGATTCCCGACAGATTTAATTTTCCCGACGCTCTAGAACCGACGGACATTTACTGTCTGTTTTCTGTCGGTTTTGGTTGTTCCCGACGGGTTGCCGACAAATATGGCCGTCGGTTTGCGGCTGTTTTCTTGTAGTGGTTGTGAAATAGTACAAAAATAAGAAATGAGTAATATATAAAGTCCAAAGTTGCTTATATATACAGCTATCACAAAGTTTCCATTGGTTTAGGTTTGCTTAGAGTATGGTTTTTTTTTTTAACCTTAATGTTAAGACAAGGTGCATGGGATTCAACGCATAGCAAAATCCATGGAGAATTGTCTTATCACATATGCATTTTCATGTGTAAGACAATTGAAACTAAACAAATATGTATTTATAAATAGAGATAAAAGAGGAAATAAAAGAAGAGTCACTCATCAATAAATATGGAGATGAAAAGTAGTGGTGTGGTAGGAACTCTGTGAAATCAATGAAGGTCCCCCACACACACACACAACAGAAGAAAAGGGTAAAGAAAGAAAAGGACAGTTTACACGAAGAGTCACACTGTACTCTGGCCTCACATGAAACCCTAGTTACTTAACTTTATTCACTTCTTTTTCACTCAATGTCCTTTATTATTTCACCACCTGACTCAGTGACCCTCTCTCTCTCTCTCTCTCCCCCTCAAGCCCTATCCTGTCACACCTATATGTAGTAGCTATACCAGCTATATTCCATATCCCACGCTTCTTCCGAATCTATTACTGGATCCTTCTCTTTATATGATCCCAACTAAAGCACGTCTTAATCAAATACACTTTCAACAATGTTCTTCTTGTACTACAAAACTAGCTAATCTCTCAAATATTTATGTTTTGTGTGTTTTAGTTAATGGTATTAGCTTCTTTTTTTAATGTCGAAATCACTGTTTTCTTCACAGTGTTTGATCCTACTTAGACTGTTCATTATGGCATGTTTGCCACGTTCCAAACTCAATATGTCTTTTCTCCACTTTCTCACTAAAGCTAACTAAAACTCTTTCTTTTGTTTTCATTGCATTATCAAATACTAGTATCAGTATGTGAATTCATAGATTATTGTGTAACCTAGAAGTGCACACACTGACTACGTACGTTTCCAAAACTTTTTGATCAAACACGTTTAACTTAGTCCATGAATCTATAATAAGATTCACGCATCATGAATATGCTATATAATCTTATTTTATTCTGTTTTTTATTTTTTAATGTTAATCATACAAAGTTTAGCTTTGCTTTTGAGTGTGATTTGACTTGTAATTATTAGTTTTTGTATCTCCAAAAAAAGTGGTCTACAATGTGTTGTTGGAATAGAGATCTTCACCTAGTGGACGGTCTACTTTGTACGGATAAACATAATTAACCTCGTCCAAGGAAAAAGCTCTCCATCTCCAACAACAAAGTTTTATTTTTTCAATCATCATCTCAATATATAGATTCCATTTCCAAATTCTTATTCCTCTTTAAAGATAAAGGAAGTTTCAAAGTTGATTCCTCTATATCAAGTTTTGTAGCCTTAGAAATGAACCTTCTAATTAATACTAATAATAGTCAAAGTTTGGTTTCGGTTTAAACAATACAATTCTGTCTCATTTGAAACGTGAACTAATAATAATGATAACATAATCTATCATCAATTCATAATTCTGCAACATTTGTGAAGTCACAAATTGAAAAAGGCTTATAGACAAATTGAAACGACAAATCATTGCTATCAACATTGATCACATTTGGGTTTTACAATTAATAACAAATCTACAAGAATAGTAAAAAACCTCTCCCAGAGGGCCCCTTAATGAGGCGACGCCGTTTCAGCTCGTGAAAGGCTTCGCCAGAAACCACCACTGTGAAATCTGTTCCACATCTCCTTCTCCAATGCAATCACAGCCTCATCTTCTTTTTCATCAACTAAACCGTCGTCCTCGTCGTCTTTGCTCTCTAATGGATGAACAGCGAAATGCGAACTCCCTACTTTACACAGCTTCTTCTGATCGCAATCTCCTCCACTCTCTAAAACCTCCTTTTTCGCTGACGGTCGCCGTCGCATTCGGCGGATTGCGCGGCGGCAGATCCCTCGAGGAACCTTGTAAAAAGCGAGGACGACGAGGTTCACGACGCTGCAAGGAGCGCAAAGACATAAAGCCGCGAAACTCGCTGTCGTACCACCGCAACACTCAGCCGTTGTAGATCCTCCGCAACATAACGACGGCGTTGAGATACTTCGACGGAGAGTACTCGGTTGTTTCCGGCTAATCGAAGTCGACTGATCCATATTTTTGAATCACAAATCAGAATCAAGAACACGAATCTATCGAATTCAATCCTCTCTTCTTCGTCTTGTGGTATATCACCAATTCATCATTCAAAAAAAAAAAAAAAAAAATCGAATTTTTACGAGAGAATCGCCAAGAAAATGTAAATCTCTCTGGAGAATCTGAAAAGGTTTGTATTGAAATGGAGACTGGGGAGAGTGAAAGAGAGAGAGCGTACGGATGATATTATTATTGGTTTTTTTAACGTTTCACACGCTTAAGGATTAAAAAAAAGCGAAAGTTATAAAGTCAGAGAAATGTGTTTTCTATTTCGGTTACGTTCTCTCTGGTCTACTACTACTAGTAGAAGATGATGAGACGAGACGAGCCATGAATCAATATATATTTATACACTCCAATTTCCTCGGGGTACTTTTTATTTTAATTAATAATTTGTTCTTATTTAATCAATTTTATTACTAACTATAAGTGAATCTTATATGTTAAAGAATACTAATACTCAACTTATATTACTAGATTAGGATTTTAAAAAAATCTACTTTTGATATCTTATCTCTTTTTTCTTTTGACTAATCATTAAATTTAGGATAAGAAATTATCTTGACCATTGGATAGTTATCACACAAGATCTTTCTTACTAGCACTTACATATATATATATCACTGGATAATATATTTAAATATCTTTATTAATGGATAATGCAAATACATATTAGGAAAAAAAATTATGAATAAATAAAGGGTGTGTGGTTTTGTTAACCAATAAAACGAATCTTATAATAATATTCTGTAGGTTTTATGGTAAATTATTGAGCATTTTTCATAAAAATTATACCCATTTATTACCAGATCTCCATAGACTACAATTTTCTTTTGTAATCAATAATATATCTACACCTCAAGTATTGACTTTTTTCTTTTTAGAAATAAACTTTTTTTTATTTGACTCTATTAATTGTGCAGTAAATATAATTTTAGCCCAAATCAAAACATAACAAAAGTAAAAAAGTGTTGGTTTGGATACGGAAATCAAAGAGGCCCATTATATATTTATCCAAACAGGCCCAGTTTATTAAAAAAAAAAAAAACAAGAAACGATGCCACGCGATGTCCCCACGGTTCACACCTGTCCTATCTCTCTCTTGCTTTCCCTTTATTTTTTCCTTAACGACGAAGAAACGCCATTGGGGAGAGAGAGAGAGAGAGAGTAAAAACGGAAGCCATAATTAAGCATAATAATAACTACGATTTCATCATTCTCTCCCGTTTTGTCTTTATAGTATCTTTGAAGAGGATAAGAGTGTCACAGCTTCGTCTCTTCCGCGATCATTAGATTAGATGGGTCTTCTCTCCAACAGGTTTCGTCTTCCCCTCTAATTGATTTCCCAGAGAACTTGTTAATTTTATCATTATCTTACGTTTTTCTCACGAAATCTTCTGTTTGTTGTTGTAAGAACAGGATCAACAGATCGAGTTTGAAACCTGGGGATCATATCTACTCCTGGAGAACTGCTTACATCTATGCCCATCACGGTTTGCTTCTATTCTTCTTCCAAATCGCAATTTTTTTCTTTCAAAGTTTCGATTTTTTTTTTGGTTCAATGTCGAATTGATCAATGTTCAATTTGAGAAAAAACTTAGGGTTTGTGAGGATTTGATGTTTTCAACTTAGATCACTTGAAGTGATTATTATTAGAGTCTATATATCTTTCTTGAACTGCTTGATTCAATTGTGCTGCTAGCTACGCTTTGAGGGTGATCCACCAATGTTGGTTTACTTTTTGTGTGTAGGCGTTTATGTTGGAGATGATAGAGTCATCCATTTCACTAGACGAGGCCAAGAAGTTGCAACCGGGACTGTTCTTGATCTCATACTAGTCAGCTCAGGTCCATCCCGAAACCACACCCACTGTCCAACCTGCGTTCCACCAAACGAAGGTCACGGCGTTGTTTCCTCATGCCTAAACTGTTTCTTAGCCGGTGGTGTTTTGTATCGGTTTGAGTACTCTGTTAATGCTGCTCACTTCCTCGCCAAAGCCAGAGGAGGAACATGTACACTCGCTGTCTCTGACCCTAATGACATAGTTGTCCACCGCGCCAAACACCTCCTTCAAAACGGGTTTGGATGCTACGATGTTTTCAAGAACAACTGTGAGGATTTCGCTATATATTGCAAAACCGGGTTGCTGGTTCTTGAAGGAAGGACAATGGGACAGAGCGGCCAGGCTGTCTCGATTATAGGTGGACCTATTGCTGCGGTTTTGTCAACGCCGATGCGGCTTGTGACAACTAACGTGTATGGGATGGCGGCTACAGCGATTGGTGTGTATTGTGCTAGTAGATACGCTACTGATATCGGAATGAGAGCTGACGTTACCAAAGTTGAAGCAGAGGACCTCACAAGAAGGCTGTCTTCAGGACTTTTTCAAATACTTGATCCTCCATTGGCAGCCATAGCTTTACCAAGCACAAGCTGATAGATAAAGCTTTAAGAAGCTTCACCAGCTTTATATCACTGTTGTATTTCTTGTTGTGCCTTGGCTTCTAAAATTGTTCTAATAAAAACACTACTTGTAAGGAACTTATATGTTTTCAATTATATGCACAATTGAATCACCGTGTGATAAACTGATAACTTTTGATGCAAATCTATATAGGCTACAAATACAGTCATGGTTTCTGAATAAACTGATAACTTTTGATGCAAATCTATATAGGCTACAAATACAGTCATGGTTTCTGAAGAAATCCCAAATTTTATTAACATCATTAATAAAAAGCTACAAGAGTTGGTTAATGTGATGGGGGTTCTCACTGTTGAGTCATACCAAATATATGGGGGTTCTTAAGGCAAGTTAGCTCACAATAGTAACGGTAATATGAACATTAGAAGCAACAAATTTCATTAATAAGATTCTTAAAAAGCTACAAGAGCTGGTTAATGTGATGCGAAGATCTACCACAACGATTCCATATATAAAAAAACGTAAAGATAGCACAAAAATGTTTCAGGAGAGAACAAAAAAAAGACAGTAGCTAACATGATCCTCGCTGTATCTATCCATACTTCTCTGACATTGCCGGACATTTGCTTACACAAGTAAGACAGCATTTATACATCCGTCATTCTCGGGGTTGTTCGTCACTTGAGCGTATTTCCCTGAAGTCAAAACAAAGAGAGTTAAGGCACTGCCAACACATGTTTTTACAGTTTGCACAAGGGTCAGTCAGTATATATGTCAACACTTACCCCAAACAACCTTTCCAGCTGGTGTAACAAGACCAAGCTCACTCACATTGACCTGAAAATCCATTCACATAGATATTAGCACCTATAGCATAGGCGAGATAAGTGAGACCTTAATATGTATAGAGCTTGGGGACTAACCTCAACAATTGTTCCCCTAGTCATGACACCAAGTGATGTATACATGGGACCGTTGGGATTCTTCTTAACTCCAATGATCTCAAGACAGAAAGTGCATTTTAGTTCAGGATGGGTGACGTGGGCCTTGGTGAAACGCAGACCAGATGGACGGATGAAACGTTCGTACTTTGGAGGCTTCCTTGTGAAAGCAGGTCCAACAAATGTAGCTTTTGTAACCATCCGCTTCCATTGTTTTGCTGTAGTTGATGCAAAAAGCATTTCCATAGTTGTAAGCAGACTATTTAGAACGAATCAAATCAATCCACAAAGTAAACTCAAAATCTATAGTCTATATAGTCTAGAGTAAACTCAATCTAATAGTCTAGAGCCAATTGCTGAATCAAAAGCCTCTATATGATAAGGCGTGTTTAAACAAAGTGATAACAAAAGAAGCAGATACATACTTTTTCGTTTCCCAGATCGGATCACTCTGAACATTTCATCTTCAGCGACAGGACGGACCTGTAAAAGGAAAGGGCTATTAGCTGCCAAGAGAGAAGAAATTTGAGCTTTACCCATTTGTTAAGAGTTTCAACACTGAAAAAAACAAATACAAAAGCAGAGAGATATATCACCTTTGGAAGAGGGACCTCCCATTTGCCAGCTTTCTCTTTCCTCTTTTGTTTAATGGTGTTGCTAAGAACCTACCACCCACAAAAACACACTTGTTAATGTATTGCCTCATCAAGTTTCAGAATTATAGAAAATCTCAACTGACAAAAAGAAAAAAAAACAACCTTGGCCCGAGTGGTCTCTTCACGATCAAGAAGATAAGCAGGAACAGCTCCTTCCCGAACATTCTCATCAGCCTTACGCCTTGATGATGACTCCTCATGCATTTTCAATCTGTTCATCAAACACAAAACCACAATGACTCTCTTCTAACTATTGCCAAATCCATCATCATACTAGTAGTAATCAAACATCTTTTGACCTAAATGACACATTCTCAGAGAAGTTAAAAGAAAACACTTACGTTTTCTTCATGAGAGCTTTCTCAGAATAATTCTTCTTGGCAATCATCTTACCCTTGATACCTAGAGACTGCAATTTCAACCAAAACCCAAAAGATGAATCAGCTAAAAAAAAGGGGAGCTAAAATTATTTGAAAAATGGAAGAAGAAGAAGAAGAAGAAGAAATAAGAACCTTCTGAGCCATGGTGGAGTGCTTGTGAGATGCACGCGCCTCCTTCTTGCGCAAGCGCTCATAGTGATCGAAGCGACGTCCATGCCTCTTACGGTGTTGCTCTATGTAATCTCCCTGAGGCTGTTTCACAAAACAAAAACCACAGAAATATATAGTCAGAGATCGAAATCTCACCATATATAAGAAACGAAAACTGTCAATTAAGAAAAAAAACGGATACTCAGGCGGTGGAGAACGAACCATGGTTACTCTAAAGCGATGAGACGACGACGGTGAGAAAGGCGGAAGAGATGTGAAGATGGAGAGAGATGTTCAGTCGCAGTTAGGGTTTTATCAAAAGTTAATGGGCTTTGACTAAAGCCCATTACGTGAGATGGTCGTTTTTATTATTGGGCTTAGAGATGTAGTTATCAACTTATCTTATATCATAGGTTAAAAATAAAAAAAAAGTTATGGTCCTAATCTTCCCATTTACGATTTCAGTCAAATACAAATTAAGCAAGTTAGGGTTAAACTCTTTAAGCAGTTAAAATTAGTCCTAAGCATGTTGGACACTTGCTTTATGTGTTAAAAACCTTTTACATGCGAATACTTATCATAGTTTTAACTTTGATTGGGATAACAATATAAAGTCTTTCACTTCTATATAATTATTGCCAATCAAAAATTGGTGCTTTACCAAAACGAGCAAAGCAAAGTCATGTATCTTTTTTTAAGCATCTGTTTGTAAAAAGAGAGCGCAATTTATTTTTTACTAGATAATGTCCTATGCGTCGTCCGGATTTGAAATTAATATAACAAAATATCATTATATACTTTTAAAGAAGTTTAGTAACTTATAGAATAAATTAATTATTTAATAGTTTATATTACATAAATATTCTTTTAAATAAGTATCTTTGCAAACTTGTAAAAACATTATTAAAAATCTCTCAATTATGGTTTTATAGATTTCTTAGTTTTTCCAATAGTTTTTCCACTGTCCAACAAATGCAAGAAAACTTTCCTATTTTTTTATTATATTATTTAGATTCATTATGAAAATAAATATTATTCGAGATGATTAATCGAAAACTAAAGACGCTTTTCCGAAATGATTGATAAAGTCATATATAAAAATCATATGAAAATGATACAATTATACCAGTATAAGTGAGACCAAAACCTAACTTATATATATATATATTTAGTTATTTACAATTCACAGTAATTTGATTTTAGTAAATTAATATAAACATATTATATATGTATGTTAATTAACTATATACTGATAAATGCCATGATATATGATTAGAATAATCTTAATAAGTGAATAGAAACTGCAAAATATTTGCATAATAATTTCAAGTGAATTATTTATCTTAAAATGAATAAAAAATAAAAGCAAAATAGAAAATATGCGACAGATCTTAACGCAGTGCATTAAAATCTGTTAAAAGGGTCCTTCCTATAGCTGGCTTGCTGGATTTAATCTTCACATAGATAAAGAAAATCCTACCTAAGTATTATGCAGCCAAGATAAGTCGGCACTTTATGAAATCTCAGTTTGTGACTAGCCTCCTTAAATTGGTTGATCCAAAGACATTTATTCTCCCGACTTTTTCTTTCTTATTTACAAGTCTCTAGACATGTTATGCTCCACAACTGGGGATGCTTACACTGACACATCAATGTCAGTTGACGTTGATGAAGTGGATCATTGAAAGTCCTTGTCAGACTGATTCAATCCATTTTCAAGATAGGGATGCAAAAACTCTTTTTAGTCTTCGTCAACCATTGTCTTTCGAGTATGGATATCAAATTTCTAAGGTAAAGCGTTTTCAGCATGAGCTCTCTCCCCTTTGCGAGCCGCCGCCTCAGCTGGACATTCACAACCAATTGGCCAATCGGCTCCAATTACTCAGAGGGTAGAAGAGGATTTTATTTCTAAACTGCAAGATGCACAAAACCATAAACAGAGAAGCCATCCAACCCAACAAAAAGATAAAGATGAGTGCTTGGTTTTGTCTCCGGTTGCTGCAACTAAGGAAGCACAATATGTCCTCTTCTAAGTTCTGACGACTTGAAGGCAATTATGAAACCTCTACAAGCATGTATGGTAAGATTCAAGGTTTCTATATATATATATATATATATATACTAGGTGGTAGCCGAGGTGTTGTTTGAGTTGTTACATAATCATTATTTTATTTAAAGAAATAACATAAATTAACATGTTACTATTATTTTGGTTTTTTTGTATACATCAAAATATTTTACTTATGTTTTGTTTATATTTTACATAGATTTTACTTTTTTTTGTTAATCTACTTTTTCATATTAAAATATATGTGGTTGCTTTAATGAAACTGCTTAATCCGCCTCAGAATCTTGAAATCAACATTATATCATAGGTCAAACAAAAATTATGGTCCTAACCTTCACATTTACGATTTCAACCATATGTAGTTAAAATTAGTAAGCATGCTGGATGCTTGCTTTATGTGTTAAACCCCTTTTACATGTGAAGAGGACTTATCATAGTTTTAATTGGGGATAATAATATAGTCTTTTCTAAATCAAAAGGATAATAATATTCTACATAATTATTGCCATCAAAAATTGTTGCTTTACCAAAACGAGCAAAGCAAAGTTACGTATCTTTTTTTAAGCATAGGTTTGTGAAAAGAGAGCACAATTCATAAAAATTTTATGTTACAGTTTGTGTGGAACTTATTATTATGCGAGTAAGCTTTTGGATGCAATCCTAAGTCGCTCTCCCGCAATTTTCATCATATGCTTTCCTTCTACTGTCAAGCTTGTGCTCTCTGAGGACTGCGCAGTTAAAGAGCTAAAACTGATCAGCCAACGACTTTTTGCAGTTTTTGGAGTAACGATAAGAGAGAGTAAGAAATGATACCTGTAAAGTGATAACGTTTTGCAGAATCAAATCGATCTCTGACTTGGATGGCAATATGATCTTCCTAACTTTGACATCGTTGTGCATCAGCAGGATCACAGATACTATGCATTGTATCAAATTCAATGAGTTTCGACCGTTCTCCCTGTCTTGGAACGATTCGAGCGCTTTAGTGTTTTCACTAACAATCGATTGCATTCTCTTCAGAACATGTTCTGTGAGTTTGGAGCTTCGGTCGAACAAGAAATAACAAGGCACTAAGTAGTAGAGACATGTTTTTATGTAAAGGTAAGAGTTCTCCTTATCTTCTGGTATACACTGCAAGAAGAGTGCAGAGAGATGTGTCAATCCAAAGATTAAAAATGAAACAATGAGGACCCAGTAAAAGTGTATAAGAGGAATTTGCTTACATTGACTATGTCGATCAAGTATCCCGGTAAGAATTCACTTAGAATGGTTACACTGCTTTCAGAGAGTCTGGTTGGTTTGGAGTCCAACGCGCAGATCATCCTGAGTATGGCACACCCATTGTCCAACGCAGGCTTCACAATCTGTACCAAGAAGAACATCTCATTAAGTATTTGCAATGCTATTATATGATAATGTTACCATGCATTGAGATGTAAGTATTATCAAAAGATAAACTCACTATTTGTTCGAGTAAAACTTTCTCTAGAATCTGGAGAACAAGAGAACTATCACCCATTTCTGACAAACATGCGCACACAAGGTTTGTAAGCGCTTCATACGTGCCACAATATGTCTCCCGCTCATTGCACTCCATCACTAACTGCAATTTCTCTGCATGAGCATAAAAGTAATAAGGTAAGCTCCAACCAAACATAAAAAAAAGGCATGATTCTCACTTAAACAAGCTCAAACCGAATTCTATTCAAAAAGTTAAAATAAGTTCAAAAGTATTCTATTTATTTTTACAGATTCCAGACAGTACCTGGGACAACTTTGAAACGTGCAATTAATGTGATTAGGAAGCTAAAATGATCTGTAATCTGAATATGTCCAGCTCTATAGGCAGTGTGAAGAATTTCCACTATCCGATACAACACAGCTGGTTCAAGTTGTGGATCTGCAATACACATTGAGTTAGGTCAATTACCCTTTTTTGTTATTCTATCATCAAGAGAAGCCATTTTTAAAGTTGAATAAAAGCATGGGGAATGAAATGTGATACTCACTTAGACAGCATGAAACTATTGCTTTCAGCATGTGGGAGCTGAATTTGTCTATGGTGAAGAAGTAAAGGAAACAAAGAGCCAGTTCTTGGGTTTCCCTAGGGAGACTTGCAAAAGATCCACCATGTCCATCACCTGTATAATTCAAAAAGATGACAGAAACCGACTAGTCCAATTTTAGTTTAGTGACACTCAAAATCTCATAACACATTTTTATTTTGTAGAAAGAATTGCACCTTCTCCGTGACAAGGGATGAAGAAGTTTATGATATCTTCTTCACATGTGGGGCAAAGATTCAGACACCCAACGCGCCTAAGGTCGAGCAAAAGTTGCAAAACAACCTGAAGTAATTACAAATTGGTATAAATGAGAAAAGGAGATGCCGGCCTAGTTGATAAAAAACGGGTCCATGTACTAAGGGGGTTACCTGGGTAGATTCTGGATGCTTATCACCCAACTGATTAAGCAGTGATGGAAGTTTGTTGACCCAAGCACTCTTGTAGTTATTTATCGTTGGATCACTTGCATTGGGATAATGGATATCTCCATTCTGCAGACATTACAAGAAACTGATTTTAGATTTCAATGTGCGTGGAAAGTAAAGTCAGGTTGAAACAGTCAGCCAATATCCAAGACTGAACAACATATCATGGAAAAATTACTTACAGGGATAACCACGTCTCTGATAATTGAAATGCAGGCTAATTTAAGTGTTGACTCTGGTTTGCAATCGCTGAAGGTAGTAGTAAATGCCTGAAAATAGAAACGTAATACCAATATAAAATGATGTTACTGCTAGCTATCGAAGGAACTGAAAAAGTCTATCCTCCTGCCTAACTAAAATTGCTCAGAGAATCTTAGACGAACCTGCAGAAGACTATATCTCCAATCACTGTCCACCCTCGATATAAGTTTTGAAAAAAAGGGCAAGAGTGCAAGTAAAGTCTTATTGTGAATAGCTTTACTAAGCTCAATGCTCCTGGAGATCTGTAAAATAAATGTTGGCAAATCCCAGTGAGGAACTTTTTCCGTGTAGATTTAGCAGTTTATCAGATACAGTGCAGACAGAGGGACGGACATAAAAAAAAAGTTTGTAAACAACTAATCAGCTTTAGTTATATATTAATGTAAAGTAGTGAGAGCTAACCTTGCCTAGTAGTGTATTTTCAATAAATTCCAGAAATCTATTGGAAACATCAGTAGGAAGGTGGCTCCATTCACTTACTGTCAAGAAGATTTTTGCCAGTCCACTGTTGAGAATAAAGTACCTTTCATCAACCTGTCAACAAACAATCAACTAGTGTTAGGAAGATCTATATAATAATAAGCAACGCATAACATATAATCATATGGAGAATACAGATGATGGCAGGAAGGGAATGCTTTGCAAATCAGGAAGGGGAAATTTACACAGAAGAGTAAAGCAAGCATGTGATACAAGCTTTTTGTTTACTAATGTAACTATTTGGCAAGTAAAAAAAGACTACTTTACTAGGCATAAAAGAATAACCATAAAAGAATTCCAATGAACTATTTTCACACCTTTCCTGAAAGATTGTTTTCTGGATTGAGGGGAAAAGAACCAAGTAACTTTCTTGATAACAACGATGCAATGTCTTGATCCAATATCATCAGAGTGAATTCTTCAGATGCAGGTAGCCTTGTAGTATGACTTTGAGTGTGCCTACGAATGGAAAACTTGATTGCATAATCTATGCTGCAAAGTATATGGTTGATACAATTAAATGATGGTGCATCGAATCCTCGCGGAGCATGAATCAATGGAATGAAATCTTGGAAACAATTGATTAAGATTCCAACAATCTCCTTCAATCTCTCGGAGACATGGGCAAAATCTGAAAGAACACAAAGAAACATGTTTAGCGTAATTCAGCACATGCAAAATCATAGAAAAAGGAACCATTTATTCAGGGCCGATATCATTGTAAAGGAGAGATTAGTTGACTGGTACTATCAAATTATCCAGAAAATCAATTTAAGTGGCGACATTTCTACATCCAAACCATGGAACATGAATTGTGAGGAGAGACAGCAGAAGAAAACAGGCTATGGAACTTTAAATATGCAACAGCTACTAATTTCTTCAGAGATTTGCAGAGACAATCTATAGATTTTACTAGAGAGGAATGATGGCAAAGGAAAATGGACTAGTTGTTCGGTTGCAAAGTGCATACTCTTCAAGAAAACATGATACAAGCCATATACTGATAACTTATTGATGAGAAAAGAAGATAGATGGCACATACAAGCACATTCTTTTGCAGCATCCTGCTCATAGGCGAGTAGCGGTTCATTCCGTAAAGGTCCCTACAAAAGATTAAAAAAGGGCACAAAATGTAAAACGAAACAGTTAGAATAGGCAAAACAGAGCACATTGCCAGAGTGATTAGGCAAGTATTTAAAACTAAAGACATCTTAATAAAGAATTAAAGATATAGATGCATTCTATATATCAACTCTTCTAATAAGATAGACCACCAAAAAGAGAAATGGCAGAACCATATACGTTGCTATGCTACTTCCTGTCATGAACAAGAACTTTGGAGTCATCCGGAGTGGAAATTGAATAGATACCTTTTTTTGTGATTCGATGTCACTCTCATCACATGGCAAAAGCGACAGGCAATGTGCCAACCCAGAAAGAGCTACCTTTAGCTTGCTTTTATCTTGCACATAAAAATGGTTCTTCTGAATGATATCCTTGTAGTTTTCGAGAATCTGCAACAAGTAGCAGGTGGAAATTTCAGGGAACATCTTGCAAGAATAAAGGTATAAAAAAAGAAACAGTACAGGCAAAAACTGGAAATGTAACAGTGTGTGTCATAATCCAAGAAATCAAATGTAGTCTACCTTTTCAGCATACAAGGAAAAGGTAGACGGGTAATACTCCACAACAAGGTGGAAAAATTTGAAAGCCATCAAACGAACATCAATCGCTGAATTAACCATAGCGATAAATATGCTTGGCATTAAAAGTGACACCATAGGGCCCTGGTTATCCTGAATCGATTCACACATATAAATATGCATAAGAAACAGACTATAAACAAATTAACATCTAGGAACAAGTGGAGAAAATAAGGAGAAGTAACTGATACCTCTTTACAAGCAGGAAAGATCTCAGTCTCAAATAATTGATAAAAAGTATCTCTCACTAGATTATCAGTATCACTAACGCGTCCCGCAAGTGTCTGTACTATAAGATATTTAAGTGACTGCAGCTCTGCTGGATGATTCTTGAAAATGTCTTTAAGACCATGTAATGCTTCTGCACAAAGAAAAACCAAAAAAAATTGATCAATGGAACAACATAGCAGGGAATCATAATTTACTCATAAGTAAGAGAGAGAGAAAAAAAGGACCTTTGCGAACTTTGGCATTGTGATGTGGAGTTTGGTTCAAAAGTTCCATCAAGGTCAAGCCTTTCTTACTTGTAGCAAAGCCACTCTTCTCAGCTGCCACACTTTGCTCAGGAAGTATAATTGCTGCAAATATAAACAAAGAAAGTTTCAACCTTACATACGCAGAGAAGCTAATACGGGAAAAAAAAAAGTTTGAAATTTGCAGGAGAAAGCAGATACCTTTGGATTTAACCTCAGTGTTAGTTGCATTCTTAGGTGGAGGCAATTTCCTCCCAAGCTTTCTCTTAATTTTCTGTCAAAATAAAACTAAGTATCATCAGAACAATTCATCAAACACTTGAAGAAGAAGAAGAAGATTCATAAAAGACAACAGCAATGTTAAAAAAACGCAACCTTGAAATCAATTCCTTTCTTTTGTTGCTTCTTAGCAGGAGCCTTGGAGCGAACCATTGTATTATACAGCTACGTAAAAACACCAGAAGCTGTTCAAATTCTGAAGCTTAGAGATAAACAATCTCGGAGGAGAAAAAATTCTCAATCAATCAAGAAGAGTCTCACAAAAACCTAATAACGGAGACAGAGGTGGTGGCGGAAGAGCGACGAGAAAGAGGACTGTATTATCGGTTAAGGTTAGCCTTTTTAGTTAGACCGGTTTCGATGCTTTAATTAAACCAAACCGGCTAAAACGATTCCGATTTCGCGGTGGTGCTGAGGAAAACCGCCGGCAACGATTTTAAGAGAAGAAAAAAGACAAAGGCCACGTAGGGTTTAAGGTTTATTTAAAATTATTTTAGTTCTCTCACAAGTATTATTATTTTCAATTTTTCATAGTATTATTTTTATTTAAGGTTATTTAAAATTTCTTTTTCAATTTTATTTTTTATTTTTTTTTTGAAAAAGGTATTCTATTGAAATGCATAATAAACTGAAGGTACATAACTTTTTCAATTTTCATTAAAAAAAAATAAAAAAAAATAAGCCTAGTAAGGGATAAAAAAAAATGTTAATGGTTTACTTTATTATAGAGTCTTAAATATTTAATAGCTTGTAGTATTAATTAAAGTTGTATCCTAATTTATTAATTGGTGAGAATTTATAAACAAACCAGAGATATTAAAAAAAAAAAAAAAAAAGTTAAGGATTTGATTCCTATTTAATGGAATGGATCTTTTTCTAGGTGTATATATATAAACCATTTCTTACAACCAAGTGACCAACCAACAAAAGAAAAAAGAAAAGAAAAGAAAAAAACAGAACAAGCCAAGTCTCTCTCGATTCATTCTTGTCGAAGAACATCTTTATAGTTTGAAGCAAAGGTAAACACAGAACTTATGACGTATTCTAACTCTTTTTTTTTTTTGTGTATCTCATGTTTCTTTGTATGTTTCTACCTTGTCATCGATCGCCAAAGTATAATTGTTATGAAACAGTTGTGATATTGTTTCTTTCTAGGCATGGCAAAACTTACCAAGGACTTGGATAAAGACGCAACAACCTACAGCTATGGGCCAAACTCTTTTCAATTGCACGGGATAGCTAGAGTTTATCAAATATCTTTTTAAGCCCCTGGAATATGTGTGACTGACGTACAGGCTTCCAGCACCAAGGACGGGAGAGCTCCTAGGATTGCTTGGAACACACAGTATCGGGAAATCAACTGCTCTCAAACTTTTGGCTGGAGTACTCAAACCTAACCTTGGCCGGTTCACTGTAAATATATATATATCCTCTCTCAAGTTTTATATCCTCTGTATGCAATGCATATGATGTGACTTATGCAAGATTCGCTTCTTCCTCTTGGGCAGAATCCTCCCGAGTGGCAAGAAATTTTGAATCACTGCGGTGACAAAGACCTTCAAACCTACTTCACCCAGTTTCTAGATAAGAAACTAAAGGTAGGGTGTGGAAACTCATCATCAGTATGGTACTTTATGTCACTAACTAATATAACTAGTTAGTTTCTTTAAGCAGTTTGACAGTTGTTTTGTCTTATAGGTCGCTATGAAGCCACAACATTTCGAAGACATGAAAGGTTTTAGTGAACCTGTCAGGAAGCTGCTTGACAAGCACAACGAGAGAGGTATGATGAATGAGATCTGTGATAATCTGGAGTTGAACGAGGTCTTGGACAGGAGAGTCCGTCATTTATCTGGTGATATGCTGCAAAGGGTTATGATTGCTGTAGTCGCCTTACAGAAGGCGGATGTGTACATATTTGATGAACCATCAAGCTTACTAGATGTGAGCCAAAGATTCAGAGCTGCTCAAGTTATACGTTCTCTCCTCACTCCCGACAGGTCTTAATTGGTTTTTCTCTCTTACACATATTCTGAATTTCTTTCTCTTTCGGTGTTGATCGTAACAAACATATATCTTTTTTTCTTGCACGTACGTTGTTGTAGCTACGTGATTGTTTCAGACAATGACATTAGTGTCCTTGACTATTTGTCGGATGCCATTTACTGTTTCTATGGGAAACCAGAAGCATGTGGTATCGTTTCTCTCCCCTTCAATGTCAGAGCAGGAATCGAGATTTTCTTGGACGGGTTTGACCCCTCACAAAATTTGCGTATCAGGGATGAATCTCTTATCTTCGAGGTAATGGTCTCCTAGTGTTAATTTTCATAGAGAAAGTACTTGGTCGACTTTTGTCATTGATAGTTTTGTCTTCTTTTTTCTTTCCAGGTTGCTAGGACTCCTCGACCACCACCAGCTGGTGGCTGGAGACCATACAAATATCCAAACATGAGTGAAACCAGTGAGGATTTCACGCTGGAAGTGCAGGCAGGGGAATTCACTGACTCTCAGGTTCTTGTAATGTTAGGGGAGAACAGTACAGGGAAGACCACCAACCTCCAAATGCTGGTAGAGTTCAATGCCATTCTTCTTTTTATATATCTACTCTCTCTAGATTCCTTAACAAAGATTTCTCTCTCGACTTCTGTAGGCCGGCAAGGTGGCACCTGACTCTCTAGAAAATTTCATACGGATGGATTATGTTTCATACAAACCGCAAAGAATTGCTTGGAAGGGTGAGTGTACTGTCAGACAATTGCCAGAACTGAGTCTTCATTTGGCAGACATGCATCCTGATTTCATATCAGATGTGATGAAACCGCTTCAGATGGAGCAGTTGCTTGATCGAAAAGTAGCCTCACTCTCTTGCGGGGAGACGCAGAGGGTTGCCTTAACTATCTGCCTTGGGAAGGTGAATATTGTACAATTTTTTTTCAATCATAAAAGCTCAAAAGTTTGATAACATTTTGTTACTTATTTGAGAAAAAACTGTTCCTATGCAGTTTGCGAGTGTCTACCTGATCGATGAGCCAGGTGCGTATCTAGACTCAGAGCTGCGAATCAACGCTGCAATGGCCATAAGGCGACACGTTTTACGCATGGAGAACGCCGCAATTGTTGTGGAGCATGACTTAACAATGGCGACCTATATGGCTGACCAAGTGATTGTGGTTGATAAGATATCACCAGCCAAGTGTACTGCTAACCCTCCACTCCCACTTGTCAGCGGGATGAACAGATTCTTATCGGTTAGTCACTTATATATATATGAATCCTCAACGAAGCAAACACAACATGTTATTTTTTCCTTTCCTTGCAGCATCTAGATATTACATTCAGACGGGATCGGATAAGCTTTAACGCTACACCAAGGGTCAACAAGTTAGGGTCGATCGAGGACACAATGCAAAAGGCTGCAGGCAACTACTATGACGTGTAAAAGAGAGGGAGAGTATCTCAAAGGTCTTTATCTGGATCATCAGCAATTATATTGAGCTCTATTATAATTAACTAATTCGTGAGGATTTATATATATAGTATCAAACTACAAGATCAATGTCTGAACATAAAGGAGATTCATTCAATTTTCATATATAATAATAATAACGGTGCTCAAGAGAAACTTGTATAATGAATTGATTGTTTTCCTCCTACTCTGTGTATTCACTTGGTGAATCTTGTTGTCGGCGGGCACATTCAATCTTTAGACGAGTCCATGGAAACCTTCTCTTCATCCATAAAATAAGGGTTGAATTGCTTTATGACATGCTCATAGACAGGTCTCTTGAAATATACAGCCTGTCAGAGAAAGAAAGAATGATGATAAGGCCACCACAATTCAGGCACACACACACAAACACGAGTACAATAAGTGTACGCTAAAGCCAAAAACTACACTCACATGTTCAATCACTTGTTCTGGTAGCATCCACGACCACACCTTAAACTCTGGTTTTGCAGTACCATCTCCAAGGAGATTTATCTCTTCCTCTTTGCCAGTAAACTTGAAGAGAAACCTGTATCAGACAACCATCAATGAACAAACAATTGTTAAGATCCTGTATATAAGATTGTTTCCACAGATATGTTAGACTATAAGCTTTAGTTGTTACCACTTCTGAGCTTGGCCTTTGTAGCTTGTTCGCCATTTCCGGTTTAGCTTATCCTTCACTTCTCGGGGAAAATCATAGGTCAACCAGTTTGGAATCTAGATGTTTAAAAGAGTCAAAAGCTCAGTTTGGTGATACACAAAACAATTTCCAACTATAATCCCAAAACCATAAAAAGATGAATCTTGATGAATCTTGTTTAACAATTTACTATGAGAGAGATGTCAAAAAGCGTGCCTCCGCAATGAATTCCGCTGAGGTAACCCCTGTTTCTTCTCTCAGCTCTCTAAAGGCAGCGTTTCTCAAATCTTCTCCCTCATCAGCTCCACCCTGTAAAAGCAGAATTAATAAACCTATAGCTTTAACTGATCCCCTAAAGAATCATAAACTGGTCAATCTCCACCCTAACCTACTTTCTCAGTTTCACTCACTCTCTCTCATATCCTCACTGCCCGTTTTGAGAATCCTTATCGTCATTGCATTTGGTCCTTACCAAAGTTACAACTTTGTATATTAAAATGAACAATCCCCTAAACTATGAAACCCAATACCTCCATAGCAATAAAGATAAGAACTTTATCACTCAATACACTACAAATGAGCTGTTGCTAGGTGACAAGTGAGAGCTAAGCTCTCCAAAGCAATCAAATTACTAAGAAAACAAAGAGGGCTTGTAGAAGATTCACCTGAGGCATCTGCCAAGTATCCGGAATATGAATCTTTGACGCCGTAAAAATCTGCAAAATTCAAAACCAATTCAAAATCAAAATTTGTTCTAAATCAGATAGAGAGAGCGATGAGAGAGAGAGAGACATATAAAGGGAGAAAAGAAGTTACCTTTCGACATGGGCTAACGAGACAAATCCCAACATTTTTCCGGTAACCAACCGGAGGAGACTCAACTGTTCTTGCCGGAGACGACGATAAGGCCACTGATAAAACCACCAGTGGCTTTGGAGGAGAAGTGACGGGAAGTTTCAAGCATGAGAGTTTCACAGGAAACGAGTAGAAGTCTAGATGAACTGAGATTGCTGATCTCCCTATCAATCCAGAAGCCTTCACGGCCATGGCGAGACGACGGCAACTAATTAATTTAGAGGCTTCCTCCTTCGTCCCGGCGCTCAGAGCTATCGGTGATTGGTTTTCATGTTGTTTCTCTTCTCTCTCACACAAGTGATAAAAATAGTATATTATTACGATACTACCCTTACTCGCCCAGACAATTAAACGCTGTCATTTCAGTTGCAGAGCTTAAAAAGGCCATTGGGCTATTTATTAACCCAAATCAAAGCCCAATACGTTTTCTTTTTGTAAACATAATATGAACTATGTTAATATAATTTTTTTTATTTTTTTTGAACTATTAATGTTAATAAAAATTATAACAAGTATACAAAAAAAAAAGAGGGTAAAAATTTCATCTCTTTTGTTCTTTAAATGGAATTAATGTAAAATTTCCTTTCTAATTTAAATGTATAATGTACAAATCTATATTTCTATAAAGTTTGTATTGGTGGGTCAATTTACTTTTCCATGAAGTTTAAACAGAAAAAAAGTCTAGAGATCGTTTTTTCCTGTTACTTCTTTCTTCTATTTTTACCATTAATTTCCTTTTCCTATCGTATTATACCAAATAATATAATCCCTTCATAATATTTGATTTCCAAATTTCGTAATATTTGCATTACCATACTTTCTATAATTTATCATTATTAAACTAAACTTTCTATAACGAGAATATACGTTTCTTTTATATATGTAACAAGGCCACCCAGAGCACATTCTCTTCTCTGTACCACCACCAAAACCTTCGAATCCTACGACTACCGGAGCTCCGTCCGACATGGCTATAAAAGAATGTGGCTCTCACCACAGCCACTCATCCGGCTGCCGTAAATTCTTGCCAGTCATAATACTCTTTGTAATCCTTTTTGTAATCATTCTCGCAGTTTTCCTAGTTTGGGTAGTCCTTCAACCGTCGAAGCCACGCTTCCACCTTCAAGAGGCCATCGTCTCCAACTTCAACATCTCCGGCAATCCACTGAACATCCTCAACTCAAACTTCCAAGTCTCTATCTCCTCTGAAAACCCTAACGACAAGATCGGTATCTACTACGACCGTCTCAACGTCTACGCTACTTACCATAACCAACAGATCACTTGGCAGACTGCTATCTCTCCGACTTATCAAGGACACAAAGAAACCAAGGTTTGGTCTCCTATCATCGGTGGAAACTCCGTCCCCGTTTCTTCGGTCATCGGTTTGCCTGTCGTTGAAGACCAACCTGGTATGATCGAGTTGAAGATCTATCTCTTCGGCCAAATCCGTTGGAAAGTCGGAAGTATGATCACCGGTGAATATCACCTCCACGTGAATTGTCCGGCGTCTATTAACGTTGGGAATAGTGCTGCCGGAGTTATGGTCGGAAAGAACGCCATGAAATATAAAATCGCCCAGCCTTGCAGTGTTGATGTATGAAGAATAGTAGAAGACCATTTAACGATACGGTGATATCAGGTCACGGTTTTTTCATTATTTTCATAATTTTCGTAGCAGTTAAGTTTTTATAACTATTTTTTTTTTTTTTGAGTAATAATAGCAAGAATTACATTAATCAACCGGGTTGCGTTATTCTTATGAAAAAAGATGACTTTTAATTGGTAGTATTCTTTTTTCACATAACTATAATATATGCATCTTGTTTCATTGACTATGATTTTGTGTTGATCCAGTTAATGTGACGACAAATGAATTTTTATATAAGTGAAAATATCTAATAGGTATGATAACCAATTTAACCATTCCGTTAATGCTCGTGTACGTTGTGTTACGGTGTCATTGTCTAATGCAGGTTTTATCTTCTATTTTTTTTCTTTCTTGAGTTTTGTTTTTCTTTTGGGGTTAAAGCAGAATAAAAGACCCATTGTCATAGTTTTTTTNGTATGATAACCAATTTAACCATTCCGTTAATGCTCGTGTACGTTGTGTTGTGTTTCGGTGTCATTGTCTAATGCAAGTCTTATTATCTTCTATTTTTTGTTTTTTTTTTTTTGGGGTTAAAGCAGAATAAAATACCCATTGTCATAATTTTTTCAATTCTTCATTAAAGTTTAGATAATCGTTGGCTTTTTGCGTTCTTAAGTACATTCAAAGGAAAACCTTGATCAAATCTTTATTCCTAATATATTGGTTAGTTTGTCTCCTAAATAGTCTTGGATCTTGAAACGAGAAAAAAAAAAAAAAGCAGAATCATGTTGCTTATTTTACAAGAATTAGGGTATTTTTTCCCTACATTCTATAATTCATCTTTATTTTTGGTTAATAATATAGTCAATTTGTCANGATCAAATCTTTATTCCTAATATATTGGTTAGTTTGTCTCCTAAATAGTTTTGGATCTTGAAACGAGAAAAAAAAAAGCAGAATCATATTGCTTATTTTACAAGAATTAGGGTATTTTTCCCTACATTCTATAATTCATCTTTATTTTTGGTTAATAATATAGTCAATTTGTCATTGGCTCATTGCTATTTTATAGTCATCTTATAATAATATAACTCGTTCGACTATTTTTACCGCAAAAAATAAAATAAAAAAATGGAAAAAAAGAAGGTTACCTCGATCTTTTGCAAGAGATTATTTTTAGGCGTAATTCTCCACAGCTGGAATCCACTTTCTCCCGGAGTTCAAGAAACTTGCGAGAGATGATTCACCCACAACACAAGTGCTTTTTTTTTTTTTTTGGTTTTGTGGAAAAGGTTCAATAAGAACATTCAAATATATCGTAAGAAGAGCGATGTACAATTCGAGCATGGCGCAATGATCGTCACCAACTAATCATATTTGATGTGTTTGGCAGTTTGGGGACGACTTATTTTTGTTATTATGCATTTTTCAACCAAAAACGAAAATAAACAAATCTTAGTCCCATCCCATTGTAATCTACTAACTCTCCCACGTGTTTGGTTTCATAGTACACGCTGCCGAATTTATAAAACTTGTATGAACATATATTTTTTAATTGAAAATCTAGGTAATTTGATCCTTTACGCCCATGAGTCCATGAATTTACAAAGTTTTGAACCGAAGTTATACCGTAAGAAAAGCAGATGATAAAAATACACAGTTATCTACAAAAACTTCCCTTTTGGTCGTTTTACGTCATGTTAATACATTTTACTAAGCGTGTAACTGTTAATACATAAGATTCGTAGTAGTAGTTGTTGAATTTGTTCATCAACAGAAAATTATGCAACTTAAATTGTTTGTATGTTAAGTTTAAAACTCCGTAGCTTTTTTGTTTTTCAATCCCTTTCATGTATGTGATTTTTAAATTTAGGTGGATTTGATTTTTAATCCCTTGCTATTTCTAGTTCTACATTAGGTACGACGATATAATGGGAACCGAGAACTGAAAATGAATCATGATACAACTTTTTGTTTTGTTTATTTATTTTAATGTTTGATTACGACACATCCTCAGACCTATGGAATGGTCCAAGATTAATCTTTCTGGGGGAAAGGCATCCCACGGGTAGAATTCCCCCCGATTATGTAAATGGGCCGTAAGCAATGGACATATCCATGTGGTCAAAAGGATAAAACTGAGCAATTCTTGCGTTTGGGGAGAATTGATTTAACCTAGACCAACAGGACGACTCTTTCACCAAGGCTACAACCACTAGCTCACCACCTCGTGGTTTGTTCACCAGGTTTTTCTTTAAAGATAATACAATCATATGGTTATAAAGAGATACAAATTTCATAAACTTTAACGACTACCTGAATTAAAAAAAAAACATTACATCTCATATTATAAGCATACTTTAGATATTACAGTATTTATAATTATATATGAATTGTTCAGTTGCGATCTAGCTAGTTTAATAGTAATTCTTTTATTAATTAAATCTGATTGACCTTTCTCAATTAAGAAAGATGTTAACATTTTGAAAGCATGTCTTCACCTAATCTTCGTTTACAACTACAGGTCACATCATGCCAACACTAAACCTCTCCCTTAGCGTTCCTTGCTTTTAGCATTAAAACATTACCAAGTCTTCGCAATGTTAATAACCAAAACAAAACAAAAAAGTCTTTGCAATGTTCAATTTTCTTTGAAGTTGAGAAATCTTTCAAATTAAACATTAATTCTCGTTAATTGATAAAAATAACTTTTAGCAGTAGAACTGTTCTCGTATTTATAAAATAAACATATGGAAACCCCACCTCAGTTTCAACTTGCAAACAAATAGATCAAAGTTATGTTAATATATAATTGTGATATATCCTGGACCGGGAATGACTTGTAACTAATGTTACAATTTTCGTATATATGGTATAGACTTATAAATTTGTTTGCCCCATTTTAGAAGTTTTTCCTCAAAAAGTCTTTCGTCAAGATTCGAAAACAATGGAGTGGCTTATCTTATCGCAGTCGCTATTGGGGAAGTTTCTCCGAAGCTTACAGGAAGTATTACATTGTAAAATGTAACTCTCTTTACCCAATTCACAAACCAACCACCGCACTAAAGTTCATCACATTCCCACAAGTACATATATTATATAAAAATTATTCACATTTGACAAAAAACAATATATAGATATTTTTGTATCTGATCCTCTACATTAATCTCATCAATCGCCAATTAATCTATAGACTGCAAGGTGGAAAAAACTGTTAACTATTAAATGTAAAAAAAATATGAGAAACAATCTTAATTGATAATTAAACTGTTAAAAATCATAAATATCTAAGAACGGTGTCGTATCTCGCAAGTAACCTCTTGATTAAAAACGGTCCGCGCGTCACCATTGACTTTTAAAAAACACAAAACCGCGTCAAGCTAAATCGCTTTTATCTAAATACACGTTATCTCTACAGTGTATATATATATATATGTCCTCTGCTTCTTCATCTTCTTCACTAAATCATATAAACTACTTTTTCAATATCACACCAACCTAAAAAAAAAAACTTTTCTTTCCAAATCTTTATTCTCAAGAGACATTTTTAATCATGTCGGACTTAAACGGTGCGTATTACGGACCATCGATTCCTCCGCCGAAGAAAGTCTCACACAGCCACGGCAGACGCGGCGGCAGTTGCGGATGCGGTTGTTTAGGTGACTGTCTTGGCTGCTGCGGCTGCTGTATCTTGAGCGTCATCTTCAACATCCTCATAGCCATAGCAGTCTTGTTAGGCATAGCTGCTTTGATCATCTGGCTCATATTCAGACCCAACGGTATCAAGTTCCACGTCACCGATGCTAAGCTAACCGAGTTCACACTCGACCCAGCCACAAACAACATCCGTTACAATCTCGACCTCAACTTCACCATCCGTAACCCTAACCGACGGATCGGTGTTTACTATGACCAGATCGAGGTCAGAGGACTCTACGGTGATCAGCGGTTTGGGTCCAGTAACATCTCGCCGTTTTACCAGGGGCATAAGAACACGACGGTGGTTGGAACTAAACTCGGAGGACAGCAGCTTGTGGTGCTTGACGGCGAAGAGAGGAAGGATCTTGATGAGGATGTGGTTTCAAAGATCTATAGGATCGATACAAAGCTTAGACTTAGGGTTAGGTTTAAGTTTGGGTTGATCAAGTCTTGGAAGTTCAAGCCCAACATCGAGTGCGAACTCAAGGTTCCTCTAAGTAACGCTAATACGACCAGCGGGTTTCAGTTTCAGAGGACCAAGTGTGATGTTGACTTTTGATGCTAGTCAAAAGTCAATGCTTTTATAGTCTTCGATTTCATCATATTACACTTTTATATTTATTTGATTCTTATTTTTGAGGTTTAGATTGTGTTTTGCTTCATTATTTATTTGTGATACATGGGACTTTTCTGTTATATCGTTCGAGAGGTATATATTTGTCTTATGTAATCTTTTATTGTATTGTTCCATGTGAATAAATAAAATACTTTTGATATTACATTTTTTATATATTTAAATTACCTTCGAATGGGTGTTAAACCGGCATCAACGATATTAACATCAATATCCTAAAATTAACATTATGATTTGTCATTGATTTCATGTGGCTCATGAAGCATTGATCCATGTATCAAAAATCCTAAATCTTCTGCTTCCCCATTGATCCATTTTGTGTTTGTAGAACGAGAACAAGCAACATTGCACCCATGGGGGGTTTCTTGGCACTTGCTCCATCTCCTCACCTCCCAACAATCTATTCATCTTCTTGACTATAGCCTCTTCATCAGATTGGTCACACCCGAAAAACTTTTCCTGTCATTAGAATTTTGCAGATATAAAATATTGGAAAAATCAAATCCTCCATGAACTCAACAATTATTAGTTGTTTTACCCCTTCATCAGCATATAGAGAAGCGTGGATTCTAGCAGTTGCATCTTCTAATATCGCTAGCAATTTGAACTTTCCGTTGGAATCTCGGAGTTTTCTGACATCTCGGGGATACACTTGTATGAATCGAACCACACATCTGAATTTAGCGGTCACCTGCATAAGCATAACTATACATCAATTCAATAAAGTTTTCATTACACACATTGTTCTACAACTTGGGATAAATCAAAAGCTTTTGGGACACAGTACACTGTGATAGGTCAGGATGTCCATCAGAGAAACAAAAGGAGCATCCTCATGGGCAACTCCTGAAAAGGATTAAACCATTAGTATTTATATTACCAAAACTGTCAGCGTTTTGTAAAATTTCTACAATTCAAAACTATGAGTTGGTTATTATTACCTGTGATTCCTGAATGTGAATGACTAATACAACGTGTGATGGGGTTCCATGTCGATGAAAACTTCTCTCCACTCATGCTGAATTTTTTTTAGAAAAAGATGTGTTTAAAGCTGAAGAGCACGGACGAAGCATAACACCAACTCACAGGATAAGAAAAAGCGTCAGAAAAAACCTTTGAGGACTGAAGCCTTGCATTTCTCTGTTCATTGTGTATTGCATCTTTGTAGAGGGAGTAAAAGTGGCGTTCCACAATCCCATATTTACTTGAAAGAAAATGTTCAGAAACTTCACGTGCTGACCAGGTTGGAGACAGTGAATGGCCTGTTTCTCACTAACTCTATCTACTATGATCCTCAAAACAGAACCAAAAGTAGGAAACTTACGTAATATGTATGTAGGCAACATCTCGGGTTCAACACATAAAGGAAGCCTTTCTGACCTGTAATGACGTCAAATTGTAAGCCAAAGTCAAGAGTGAGATGAGAACAGAAGCTAGGAAGTGAATATACGCAAAAGAGAAGCTTTTTGATACTCGTTTGTTTTCAGATGAAGAAACAATATACTTACTTTACCAAGATGTTGCACGGTGGCAGCTCAGTTCCATCCCAAACATAAATGTACCACCTATCTTTATAGACCTTAGAAATGTGAACAATCTTCAATAGAAAACAAAGAATGAGAAACAATGTCAATGACATAGCAGATCATAATACACTTTAAGACACTTCCAGTTCCATAAATAGAAATAAACATAAACGATACAAACCAAAACAAACTCTTTTTTAAGAAAGATCAACCTACCAGGCAAGATAAGTTTGAACATTCCCCTTCTTTGATATCTTTCAAGGGTGTGAAACAGCATGACCCTATCATAAAACAAAACAAACCTTAGAACAATCGACAAAATGCTGAATCAGTAATGTGATTATATCATAATTACCATCTTCGAACTTGTAAGTAATCAACCATTCTCTCAGATTGGATAAGAAGCTCTTATCCTGTTCCCTAATCAGAAATTTAGGTAACGACTGGTATGGTACAAAATCAACGCCATGTTTCCCATGAAACAGAGCAAACGTCGAAGAAGAAGATGTTTCATTACAGAGAGCTGTGATTTTCCGGTTAATCAGCACAATCTGCGTTTTAAGAAAACAAGAGTAATCAAAATCAAAATCCCAGAAGAAAAGTGTCAATCAATATCTGAAAAGAGAATGGTGTATGGACCAAACCTTAACACGTGAAAGCAAGATTATATCCCCAATTGATTCAACACGAGGAAGCGTTTGAGTGATACGAGCGACGAATTTAACGGGAAGGCCAGATCCTGAATGCCATGGGTCTACGATTTTGAGCATACATGAACAATCTGTGTAACAAAGCTCGAGCAATCTATGAAAATGGAAGTTTTCGGAAATTTTTGTATATTAGATTGAAACTGCAAAAAAAGGTCATAATTACCAGAGCCGGTGGAGAAACCTAGCTCGACGATGACTCCAATGAGGTTAATATGGAGATGCAACGCCTTGAAAGCGTCTTGAATTCTCAGGAATTTGTAGTCATCCCTAATCTCCATGTCTGTGATCGTTGGGGGTTTTTTGCCAAAGGTTGAAGAAGACTCGGTGCCACTCTACTGAAACTCGCTGAGTCGTTTAGAGGGTTTCGTAACTTAAATGGGTCTTAAAGGCCCAATATGAGTGATTAATGGGCCTTCTTCAGCTAAAACTCTGGCTATGCAATAAACGTCACAATACCACAAGGTCCAACACAACGCATGCTTACATCACCATCAAATATGTATATGTTTAGACAAATATGGTCTGAATTCTGAAAGAAAAATAGAAAGAAGAGGGAAGATAATAGAAAGACAACGAAGTATCTTATTTGTCTTTAACAAACATTTTAAAACTAAGTGATTAAAGATGCTATGAGTTTTTCTTTCTAATTTTTATATGTAACACCAACAGCTCATACAATCTTCTTGACCATCGTGATATCTTAGCGAAAGCGACTTGTATATACTTATTTTTTAAGGTCTTCAATCTTTGTTTAATAATAGTAACATATAAATATTGATCAATTTCATTATTTTGTGATCTAATTAAAATCCAACATAAGTTCCACAAATTATGCAAACCCCTAAGTTTAGATATCTGATGTTGACAAAAAATAACAAAAAAAAAAAGCTTAGATACTCGGTTTTTTTTTTCATATCTTGTCTTTAATATATAATGAATCTTTAGGAAGATACTTTACATTCTAATTATGATTTTGAGTTAGGATGACAAGGTGAAAATTTACTAGGATTTGCATAGATAACAAACTTCTATGATTTTTACCAATATTCGATTCTATATTGTTGTTGGTCAATTCCACTATTCAGTTACAAATAAATTCATAAACATTTTGTCGGCCAAAAAGAAAAGTTAGAAAGGTAACAAGCACTTTTTATTTCTCTCAGTTAAACTGTATTGTTAATCTATTGTATTCTTATGGTTTTGTGTTGCTTTGGTCTTCAAGTCTAAGAAGCATCATCCAAATTTGATGCGATGTAAAAAGGTTTAGTCAAAAGATGCGATGTAAGGATCATCCAAATTTTGTTGGATGATTACATCAGCTGACAACTGTTATATATTCAACATATCTTTTATATATATATGTATGCCAAACTAATAAGTAATTATTATATTTTTTTGCCTCTACTTATGAAACTATACTTTCTTGGTTCATCAAAAGAAAGAGGAGGATATTCATTAATCATTAGATTAAGATCAACTACAAGCCGTTTACTATATCCTTCAACGCTAAAAAAATATCCCCTTGCTTACAGAGATTGCTCTAAATATCAAACTAAATGGAGTTTTGTAAATATTTGTTGATTTTATTCTATTTTTCATATTACTAACACACACACATTTAAAATGTAATTTACATGTGACAAAGAAATTAAAAAACTATATAATACTAATCTAAAAAATGTGGGTGTGAAATGTGAATACGCGGAGGTACTGTTGCTTTAGAGGGTTGAAAATTGATAAAGACGTGAAGAACTAAACAAGTAAGTGATTACGAGACACCTCGCCAGACTTTGAATAATAAATCCATTAATCAAACAAAATTTATAATTAGTTTCAGCAAAGAATGAATTTTGTTTTTCTTAAACGGCTGGTGACCAATAAATTGAAGTAAGAAACTATATACTATAGATGACCAAAAAACTATAAATGTCTTGCGACGTTTGTCTATCATTCCAAACTTTCCTAAAATTTTCTTTTGCAATGCAAATTTCAAAACCGCGAACGAAAGGAATACAAATCAAAACGGTTTATTTTTACTAATTTGACTATCTATCCTTTCCTCTACACCAATATAGTTAAACATGAACCAAATCGAAACCAAATCAGATCACTGAGACAACTTACAATATCTTATACATATAATTTTCCAAACCTCGATTAGAAAACTGACCTCTTTCTTCTTCATGTGGTTGTCAAATCTTCAACGTGTATGTAGATTATATTAAATGAGCAAATTGCAATATCTTAGCTGTTTTCTAAGTTATTATTAGTTGATCACTCAAAAAGTGAATACTTTCTGTGTTAGCATTGTTGTAAGTTTGTAACTAACTATACATAAAGATGTTCTTCTAACTTATAGCTTTTTTTGTAACTTATAAGGGTTCACATCACATTCTATACAACATAGTGGTGAAGTGATAGTTTTGACAGCTTTCAAATGTTCATATGCATACAATGGATGAAATCAAAATATATAGTGCAACCATCGTAATTATGCGTGATACAAAGAGTTTTTATCTGTGTGTACATATATTTTTTAAAAAATGTTGAATTTAAAGTCCAAATTGCTTCTTTTCGGATTTTTGTTAAAGTTCAAAATTCCTTTTAACAAAGAAAAATGAAGACATATAGTTGTTCCTACGAATGGAATAGAAGACCAGTACACGAGTGGTTCTGTACACTAAGATTTAGATATCAAAAATGGGTCAGACAGATTTCATTCAGTATCCAACAAATACATAGTTTTTGGTGAGATGGAGACCATTAGTTTGAGAAAAATGAAATGTTCAAATTAAAACATGATCCACGAATCTGGTTGCATTGAACTAATCAGATACAAAATCTGAACAGATCTTCCAACCTGTGATAGATCTAATCTTAATCCTTCCACACAAAAAAATGAATTAAATAAATGAAGAGATCATATTATAAATCACGGCCGTATACAGACACAAAATGACTTTTCAAAACATATCTATTATAAAACAATACTATACTAAAATGTAAGGAAGTTGTAATAACCATACTATAATAAAAAATGGTAATGTACACAGTAGCTGGATATATAAGATATAAGTATTTTTAAGCCGTGTTTTAGAGTTTCCATTGGAATATTCAAACTACAAATTAGAATAATAGTACTCCAAAGTCCAAAAGATAGGTTTAATTCTTCGCAAGAAGTGAACACAAAATAAAATATAGAAAATTAGAAACATTAGGAGAATAATATTTAATAACAGGGGAAGGGCATGGGAATCGCATTTATAGTCTCCTTCTTCTCCTCTATATATATATAAATACTAAACACAATTCCAAAGTGTAGTCTCATTCATCATAATAATCATAGAATTTAACTTTTAAGCTAGAGAGAGAGACAAAGAAAGAGAGAGAGAAAAGAGAAAGAGAGAGATGGAAGAGACAAAATCAAGATTCAAGAGGATCTGTGTCTTCTGTGGAAGCAGTTCCGGCAAAAAACCTTCATACCAAGAAGCTGCCATCCAATTGGGTAACGAGTTGGTACGTTCTATCTTCAACTTTTTCTCTACTCACTCACACACATATATGTATATTTTATAGTTTATATGTACATTCATATCCACAACTAAACACAAAGATACACTCTTAATCATCTTCTTGTATTGTTTGTAAGTACTTTAGCTTTTAAGATATCTCTCTCTTTTTCTTTTTACTATTTGTTTGCTAAAAAGACTGATTGATTTAAAACTATATGATGGTATTTAATATGAACTCAAAAGATGAAGATTTGATTTGAAATATGAACTGAGAATCTTTCTTTGAAACATTGGCTATGATGGGGTTTTGATTGTGTGTTGCAACGAACAATTATGAATCTACCAAACGTGTGGACGCTGATTTTCAATTTTTTTTTTTGAGAAATCGAATTTGTGCTATGGTTTATTGTTGTGTTATTGGCATGAGAGAGAGATGACACAATTGTAGCTTCTACTATGCTTAGCTGTAACCCGCCTGTCACTCGAGCAGCACTCTTGCATGATCTCTTCTTTAAAGATTTTTTATTTTAATTTTTAGTAAGTTTTACATTATTACACACATATATCTTGTTTTTCCATGATTTTACTCTGGATCTCTGAGGTTTCCTATGATTTTACTTAAACCTAAAACTTAAGTTTCCAAGTATAACCAATGATTTTGTTTACGGGGAAGATAAATAATAATGACAGTTTTTGTTTATTGCCTCGAGGGAGACAATAAAAACCAAAAAATGTTCGTTGGAAGAATAATGACTCTATGTACAAAGCGTGTGTTGTGGGGTGTACTTCTTCAACAACACAAAATATTTTAAAAATTAATACTAATAATTAGAACCCCTAGTTTGTATAACTAAATAGTAGTAGTAGTAGTATTTGTGAGATTGATCTGTAGGTAATAATAATAGTATTAATAGGATGGTGACCATTGAGATTAGGATTGATGATGATGAGCTATATTTTCCTTTTTTCTTAATTGAGATTTGATATTTGATGTGGTTGCTTCTTTTTGGGGACGATTGTGGGTTTGGGTTTGTGACACGTGTTCGTCTTTCATCATGAAAACTCTGTTATCATCATAAATAATGCATATAATATAATAATAATAATAATTAAAGAAACTGATGGTGGGAATGTGGTTGAAGGTGGAGAGAAGGATTGATTTGGTATACGGAGGTGGTAGCGTGGGGCTTATGGGTCTCGTCTCTCAGGCTGTTCATCATGGTGGTCGCCATGTTCTAGGGTTTGTTCTCTCTCTCTCTCTCTCTAGTATATGATGCATTTGCTAGTTCCAAGTAAACCATTACTCATCATTGTGTTTTAAAAATTTGACCGTTGATTATGACTATCTACATGCATGATGCCTATTAACCTATTGTTTGTCGCATGGAATTTGATAATTGATTAATCTTTGGTTATGTGAAGAGAGAGTTGATTCTAATAAGAGAAGCAACATAACAACGACAAAAAAGGATCTGTGCATGTTTCCTTTGTCCAAAAAGTGTCTCTTTGCCTTTTAAATTATTTACTAAAATTAAGCTACAACTAGTTCTCTCGTATGTGTGTGTTTTGTTTGTGCTATGAGAGAATCCCGTTTCAATTATCTATACAAAAATGGTCAACTATCTTAATTAATTGTAGATGGACATTTAAACCGGTTTCAGTATGCATTGTTATTAACCGGTATATTCTTTTATTTATTGTAGGGTTATTCCAAAAACCTTGATGCCAAGAGAGGTATGTACCAAATAAAGCTCTATTGAATGAATCTCTTTTTTTTTTTGTTGGACTTGGTATTATTATTATTTTTTTTTGTCAACAAAAAGACTTGGTATTATTATTATATATAGTATTATTGAGATAGAAATTGCCTTGTAATGATCTACATAAAATAGTGGTAGGACCAAAAAAGGAATGATTGAGACTTGGAGCGTTTTTTTGGTTTCCTTCACGATACATCTCCTTGACCAAACTAATATATTTATATGTAAAATCCACAATATAAAAAAGACCATGCAATATATATAATATATAAAATATTTTGCGGTGTTCACATTTTAGAGGTGGCAATAGAGAGAAATATCTAAAAAAAGTGGTGGTATCAATTTGTAGATAACCGGTGAGACCATCGGTGAAGTGAAAGCTGTCGCTGATATGCATCAAAGGAAAGCTGAAATGGCTCGTCAAGCTGACGCCTTCATTGCCCTACCTGGTATGTAGTTCCAAGTTTTGTTCATTACTAATAAAAAAAAATCAATTCGTTATTCGATTATATAATTTGTATTAAGTCTAAAATATGTCGAAATCAATTTTCTTTTTCGTAAACTGTTAGGTGGGTATGGTACGTTGGAAGAGTTGCTGGAAGTCATTACATGGGCTCAACTCGGAATCCACCGTAAGCCGGTACGTAATCAGGGAAATTAAAATTAACTTTTACGGATTATATATATAATATTGTGATGATATGAGCTTTGCATTATTAGTTACGACCGGAATATGCGTGTTGAATATTTATTCTCTTATTAAAAACCTTCAAGAGTGTTTTTATATATAGGAATGTTCGGTTTAATTTGACTGTATAAAGATACAAATGGTTGCATATGGTACGTCGTAATAATCACATGGAACAAGATTCCTTTTGAGAGATTCTTTATACCTCTTAACTTTTTTTGTACTATTCTTATTTTAAAGTTTAGTTATTGTTCACATTCTATAAGCATGTAATATGATAATTTGCATGAATATAAAAAACGATGTGTTGTCACGACGTACGACTACATAACCCCTGATTGTGAGACCGGAAGCTTCCGATGTCGTAATCTTTTTTTTTATACTAGTAGTACCATTTAATTTAAAAGTATTTGGTGTCTAACATTATTTTTTGGTCAATAATTTAATGACAGGTGGGTCTTCTTAACGTGGATGGTTACTACAACTCGCTGTTAACGTTTATAGATAAGGCTGTGGACGAAGGATTTATATCCCCAATGGCTCGTAGAATCATCGTCTCTGCACCAAACGCTAAAGAGTTGGTTCGACAACTCGAGGTATGAATGATTTTACTACATTCTCATAGAAGTGACATGGAATTCGTGATTTGTTAGACTCATTTTAGTACACTTAAAATGTTGTTGTAGGAATACGAACCGGAGTTCGATGAGATAACATCAAAACTGGTTTGGGATGAAGTGGACCGGCTAAGTTATGTACCGGGTTCGGAGGTTGCTACGTAAAAAGGATAACATTATGGGGGAGTTTGATTTTTTTTGGTAAAAGCAGTGTACAGCGGGAAAAGTGAAGTTTTTTTACCTTTTTAACATCAGGAAGGAAAGGTCGGAAAGAAGAAGACAAAAAAAAAGTATTGGGGTCGTTTTGAAAACATTATATTGTAGGGGAGGTTAATGTGTGAAGTGGATAAACCACGTGGGTAACTGCTAACCGCGTCTATACCAAACCCCATCATCCCCACTTGTCTTTGTACATTTTGGTTTAATGGAAAACAAAAAAGGATAGGGGCCATAGGGCTATCTCAAGAAAATGACAAATCGATCCTTTTCTTTTGAATATTTTTTAATTCTATAATTATCTTTTTAGTTCATCTGCTGCCTAGTGTGTACATTATTTGAATAATTCAATTTCTTCTTTTTTTTTTTTCACCAGATAAATCGCATACGTGATATTTTTGGTCATTATTATAAAGAATATTCCGATTAAACGTATACGTTATATACAACAGAAACTAGTTGTCGGCTAAAGATGGAGATTATTTAGCTTTATGAGCACTTAACAAACTAATCAGAAAGTTATCCAAATCCAGATACCCTCTCGGTGCAATGCCCAAGTACTTAAATATAGCCAAAGATTTAATATAAAGGGCCTGAAAGTTCTTGCTTGTCATTATTAACACCAACAATTGAGAATGTTAAAACAATCAGGGAATACTCCAGCAAACCGAGTCGGGTCTTGAAACATAAAACAGATGGGCTCCTGCAGTACTCAGCCCATTATCAATTCAGCAAACAAGCCCATAAAGTCTTCCTCTCCTACAGTCCCACAAAAAACAGATAATCAGTTCTCACAAACATCACGCAAAAAGATTAATGCACTGCAGCACTAAAGATCTCACTCACTCCAAAAATTTTTTTGATCCTCTTGGATCTAGTGTCGTTAGGTGCCATCTGTTTTATGTTGGAAGACTCTGCTTGCCGCAGAGTATTCCCTCCACCTGAAACCATAATAATAAGTCGATTACCACCAATTTTAGCTTCAGGATTTGACCTTAGGTGAAGCTCTTTGAGTGAGTACATTGGGAAAATATGGTTTAACTAACACATGTTAAAGAAGGTTGTATGGAGTAATAAAAGTATTGACTTATTCTGCTATGGTCAAATACTCTGGTTTGAGGGTCCTTAGCTTTATGACACTTACTAATAAAGAGCTCCCCAATTCCTCTACAGGATTTGACCTCAGGCCTATGACACTTACTAACTAGAAGCTGCGTAAATAGCTTTACACATGTTAAAGAAGGTTTATCATGTATGGAGTTGAAGTACTAGAGTATTGACTTATTCTGCTATGGTCCAATACTCTGGTTTGACCTTAGGTTATGATATGATACCTACGTGCTAATAAAAAGAGCTTCCCAATTCCTCTATAGGATTGACCTTAGCTTATGACACTAACTAACTAGAAGCAGCATAAATAGTTTAACTGACACAAGTTAAAGAAGGTTGCATGGAGTAATAAAGTACCTTGATGAACTCTTGATAAATTAAAAAAAAACTGCCTCTGTCTGGGCGATTATTAGGTGATAATGAGTCGAACGGTTCCTGATATAGTGATATGTATGACTCAAATTAAAAAGACTAACTTAATTATTAAGTATAGGAAATAAATGATTCTTTAAGTTGGTTGGATTCCGAATATATTTCCATCTAATCTTCACATTCACATCTTTAAATCTTACTACTATAAAAAATCTGTCCTTCTTGAATTGTTTATGTTATAAAAGTGAAGAGAAACTCTTATCAAAACTAGAAAAATGGACAAAAAGTAGTAAACAATGTTAATTTATTTTTATAAATTTGTCTCTCTTCCAACCAAAACAATAATTCAGAAAAAATACAAAAAAAAAAAAAAAAAGTAAACGTTTCCTTTATTAAATGTATAAATCAATAAAATACACACAAAGATAGTGACACATATGTTCAAAAAAATCATAGAGTTCAATAATTGGACTACCTTCCTCTAACATAATCACTCACAAGAAAGAAAGAACAAAAACCCAATCAGCCACACACATCCATCCACATAAACCCAAAAAGAGAAGACTTTAATGGAGATTCCGCCGTCACAATCTCCGGCAACACCACTCCGCCGTACTAAATCCATATCCACCATGACGACTTTGAACACTCAAGAAATCCCTTTCGACATCGCTTCAACGCCGCCGTCATCTTTCGACTACGACCTGATCACCACAAAACCATCTTCTTTCGTAGCGTACACGTCTCTCAGAGACATCATCTCCTCGTCTTCTCCGAGTAACTCCTCCCTCGCTTTACCGATGATTCACGGTAGCTGCTCTCCGGTTATTTCATCCGTCGGAGATATCTCGATTCGTAACCGTCTCGTTAAGCAAGCTGCTCTGTCTTATCTTCAACCAACGACGGCTTTGACTTCTTCAGACGATTCTCCTGGTTCTCAATTCTTCCGCCGCGTTTGGCTTCAAATCTCCGCCGGGTTACAGTTCTTGAAACGTGTGTTTGATTGGCTTTTTCAGTCCATTCGTGTTCCTTTGATTGTCAAATAGTTTTTTTTTTTTTGGTGGAGATTTTCAAGAATTGAACACAAAACTGTTTGATATTACAATAAAAAAAAAAAGGTGTTACAAAATTGGTTTGGTTATTGCAATTCCGGTGAACCGTCGGTTTACAATTTGGTTATTGAGATTGTGGGATTTAGAAGTAGTAGCTGCACCTTCTTCTGCTAACAGCTTTACCGGAGGAACATAAATGTTTGTTGTCTATCTTTTGATTTTGATCGGTTCTTTTTCTGCAGACAAAAGACAAGTGAATGTAGTTTGGTAAGAGTGGTTTGTCTGATACAGCAAATTTGATTGTTTTTTTAATACCTTGTCGATGACGAATTGTTGTTGGAGGTGCCTAAAGATTTGGAGAGTCCAATGATAGCCACATTGCCATAGTTGAACAATAACTAAATGTCCTCTCATCCTTAAAACAGTAATCCCCTGGTCTATGTCTGATTGATGCTTAGACATGTACGGAGCTACTAGTGTTTCGTAGACATAGCTAATTCCCTGTTAAAAACCGGACAAAAGGAGAAAGAAAGATTGGTTTTTTGTGTGAATTAAAAACAAAAAGCGGATGTTCATGAGATTTTCTTCTTGCATTGTACCTTTGATTTTGGGTACCATAGATAAATGAGAAGAGCGATTTTTATCTCGCCGTAGAATGGTAACCTGCGAGATTAATCAGAAGGTTTTGTAACATATAAACAAAGTGATGGGGGTTTATAAATTTTGCTACTACTAAGTACTAACCATGATACAGTGATGTCTCCTACCCTTTCAAACACTGTAAGAAGACCAACCAAGATCCTGCAATTAATATCGAATATATGATTTTTGATATAATGGTTTGATAAGGAGAGAATAAGATTCCTTATCCATAACAAAAAAAGGAATCTTCTTTATCTAACAATTACCAATATTTGCACCAGTATCTAAGTTCGTGAATCTCAAGCTTTTTCTTTTCCACGCTTTTGTAGCATCCATATGCTGGGTACGCGTAACCCACAAGCAATCTGCAAAATTTTCCGAGATGCTAAGAGAGCGAAGACGAAAAATGCCAAAAAAAAAAATTACAAGATGAAGGAAGGAGAAGAGATAGAGAGGGTCTCACATTATGGTTCTTGTAATGAAGTCTCCGAGCATCTTAGATCAACTAACAGAATTTAGGAATAAAGTCTTGAATCAAATCCAAAACCCGGATAAACCGGTTCGTTCAGAGCATAAGAAAATAAGAAGAAGATACCAAATTAGTTTTAGAATGAGATTCAGGAGGAACTGCAAATTAGAGAGAGAGCGAGAGAGATGATAGTTAGATTGAAATGATTAAAGGAGATGTGGGATAAGAAGAGAAGCAAAAGGAACTTTGGGATTGCTTGAAAAAGAAGCTTCTTTTTTATTTTAAAGAAAAGTCTCTCTCTGATTAGGAACGTAACGTTGCATTTCTTGGGATGCCGATTTTTTTTGTTCTTCTGCCAAAAACGTTGTAACCGTTTTGTGTCAAAAGTGTAGAAGGTTGACGAGAGGATTGTTTAGGAAATAGTATATAACGAGAATAGGGATAAGTATACAATAGGGATTACACATGTTTATAAAGAGAATAGAATGATAACCTAATTAACCTACTCTCCATAATTATAAACCATGTAATTATTAACAAATATACTCAAGCTATTTTTCGATAAGTATAAAGTAAACCATCATAATTATTAACAAATATACTCATTCTATAAAAAGCAACCCGAATTATCATTTTTTAATATATTATACAGGTGAAAATAAAGTAATCATTAATACACATATATGTAGGAAAAAAAAACTCATATAAAGTTCTCCGTACTGGATCGAGGTGAATACTCTTTTTACATGAAGCTAAAGGCCCAATGAAAAGCCCAAAACGATTTATACTTAGGTTAGAATTGGATTTGGCATTTGGAGGAACGTTTAGGCAGAGGAAGGTCTTCTGGAGTGACTTTGTTGTTGGTAAACAGCTTTCATCATTATTTATTAGCTTTGCTACATCAGAGAGCAAAAAATCACACAAGAGAGAATACTAACATATTAGCCTAATAAATGGCGTTTGCTTTGAAACCTCAGGTTATGATTATTAGAATCTCTCACTCTACTATCATAACCTGTACAACAACACCACTTCCTTAATTCCTTTGATTCTTCGAACTACATAGAGACAAATTCGTCGACCAACTGAGTCTTTGACTAGGAAGTATCCAAACAGTACTGCTCTTTCATATATATAAATTTATTATTAGTACTGATTACTGTTGCGAATGTTAATGTTTAACATCCAGTGCATGCTTTTACCCTTCTCTAATCTATGTATTTCTATTCATCGCTTTGATGATTAGTGATTATACAAGAAATTAATAACAACAATTCAAAACTTTAATTGTCTGACAGTATTGCTCCCCATATAAATTGATATGAAAGCTGCCAGTGAGACTTTAGAAGAAAGTAGGAGATATACAATAGAAAACTATCGAAGCTTAAATGTGTACTGCCCTCACAATAAAGAACAGCATCATAAGATTTCAACTACTCAAGTTTAAATGCATTTGAAGACGCAATAATTAATTGATTAAGTAGAAAAAAACAAATATAGAGAAATTAAAACTATGGCATACCCTCTTTAAAGCTTGGTCAAATCTTTGAAGGTTTTTTTTTTTATAAAAAAAAATATTTATATTTAAAGGATCATCTTACAGTATAATAGTATTTGAAAATCAAGCTTAGGCCTCGGGCAACAATAACATTCGGCTAATTCAATATAAATGTGATCATAAACTCTATATATATTAATAATATATTTAGATGATCACTACTTGTAATATGTCATCTCTATCCGCATATTGTATGTTTATTTGTCGACACAAAAAAAAGAAGAAGAATGATTATGTTTTAAAATTGCTGATATATAAGTGGATCCAGATACCTAATTTTTCGTAGATATACTACATACGACTGTGACTAGTCCTACTCCTAATATAACAAGATCATGGGGCACCGAATTGTGTGGGCGAAGACTTTAGTACGTGGAACTGAGTGGAGAGATACGTATCTAAGTAATACATTTGTAAATTATCCTAGATTATATTTGTATTTAGACATATCCAAAGAGTCTGAAACCCCGAAGCTAATTAATTATGGACATTTTATCCTTCAATAAAACTTATCACAAGTCAAATTATAAAGTACGGATGGATTTTTGCATGCTTTTTTCGTATATGTGAACGTGCAATCGCATGCGATAATAGTTTTGCGTTGTGTATTTTGTTGATCTAATTCCTCTTGGTCCTCAAATATCTTAGGTGGGCCTCTTCCTTATAAATGGGCCCACACCAAATCTACTACTACTCTTGTCTCTCTCCGACTCCCTCCAAAGGCCAATTTATATACTCGTCTTTACATCATCACTCATGGCTACTCGTCGTCATCAATGAAATTCATACATATACTCCTCTGATATCTAGCCTGAGTATGATTAGATGACTGATTTAGTAGATGGAACTAGTAGTTTTAACATGCAAAACAGCAATCTCCTAATTTTTTCATTTAATCATAAGTCGTAACCACTCTTCGTTAATTAATGGATGACTCTTCTCTTCAGCAACCTTAGATTCGTATAGCTTTAATCGGACCAGAGACCGAAACGGTATAATGCGTTAACGAATAGTCTCTTCACCAGCGTTAGAGTACTCTATAAATTAAATAACCCTCATTACAAACGTTGCACATCAAGAAACCAAAAAAAAAAATGTATACACTTTGGTTGACGTCTGTTTCCAATAACCAAAATGATGTTAATACCATGACCATCTAGCTGGTTTGGTTCTATGTGGGGTTGTAAAATTATGACTCTATGAAGGTAGAAACGTTAATCAAAGCAAAGAACCGGCGATAATTGAGAGAAAAGGAGAGGTAGGAAGTAAGAATTGAATAAGGGAACATGGAGCTTTGAAAGATGAGATTACTAAAATTGGAAAGCGGCAACAGAAAGGTGGCATTTAGTGAATGATAAGAAGAGAAATGGAGTTCCTTCTTTTAAAGACATGGCAACTAGCTAGTGTAATGACCCCCCAAAACAAAAATAATTTTTTTTTTTTTTTTTTTAAAGAAGAAGAGAAAGAAAAAATCGTAGCATCATCATGATGATCATGAAATGAATTCATGATAATAATAATTATATTTCTTTGTTTCTTTGAAGAGGTGAGCGAGAAAGAGAGCAATGAAGGTGGAATTAAATTCGTATTTATAATCTGACGTAACGCTCATTACAATTCTCAACTGTCTCAATTACTATTGCATTTATATTTTGGTTTTAATGATCTCTAAATCTTCACATTTTGAACAGCTGTTACCAAAAATATGTGTATATTTATATATAAAAATTGAAGCACCTTCCTCTGTTTTTTTATATTTATTTTTAATTTTAATGCTCTGAACTACTTTCCTCTTTGATTTTTTTACCAGCTTTCATCTTCTTTTTTTCACTCTGTTTGTACTTTCTTCGTCGGCAATTTTTTTTTTAACAGATCGTATAATTTTATATAATGTCCTGTTTCATGTTTAGAAGCACCTAATCTAACAATGTTAGTTATAGCCTATTACAAATTTTATCACTTTTTTGCCATTTGCAAACCAGTTTTCTAGATTTGTCTGCTTTTGTCTTAAACCAAACCATGCAATTGCTCAGGACACAATCTAGTTATGGATTCTTTTGCAGGGGAAAAAGTAAAAATTCAGTTCTTTTTAGGCCTGTGATTAGCTTACAAACTCTGGAAGACTTTTTGAATGAACAGAGATCTATCTCGAGTTAACATAAAACAAAAATAAACATACATTAATTTTTTTTCAAAAAAAAAAAAAAAAACAAGAGAATTTGGGGGTGTTTTGTGGGGTTCAAAATGTTACCAAGTGGGACCAAATAAGGAGTTCTTGTCTAATCTCTAACCAATTTTATGATTTTACCATTCTTTCTATCTTCTGAACTGCTTTTTCAACAAGTACAAGGAATCTATTTAGTTTTCTCTTTACTTTTATTTTTTCATTTTGTTATGGGGATCAGGATCAAGCTACATCTTTCACAAGTCAATTTTTTTTTTACATCTCCCTTTTCGTGATGTGTAAGCAATCTTTCTGCTACGCTAAGAATGTCTACTTTTGTTATAAGTCAACAACAACAACACACACACAAAACGTCTAATTCTTCTTTTATACATCCAAGAATCAGGCTATCAGCATGAAACAGAGGGAGAGAGATGCTTAGCTTACTTTTAGACATATCCTAGAAACAGAGTAGTAGAATTAGAATACGAAGACAACGACACATGTTTTCACATATATATAAAAATTCTTCTTCCATTAGAGAACTCAAATGGTAGAAAAATGTTGAGAAAAAAAAAAGAACAAGAAAAGTTAGTGCTATTCGCGCTCCACT